>NW_027397104.1:0-86629 GCF_003265705.2 Callorhinus ursinus | reverse complement strand
CTTTATTATCAGATGTGTCTTTTGCAAATAGTTTCTCCTAGTCAGTGCTTGTCCTCTCTCTTGATATTATCTTCCCTAGAGCAGAAGTTCTTAATTTTAATAAAGACCAGCTTGTCAATTCTTTCTTTCATGGATTGTGTTTTTGGTGTTGTATCTAAAAAGGTATCACAATATCCAAGGTCATCTAGGTTTTCTCTTCCAATTATTTTTTTTCCCTTAGTGGTAAAATATAAATAATGGGAAAAAAAAGTCATACATAATTCTACTTCCTAGGGATGAAAATTGATAGAATTTTGGTGTATATCCTTTCAAATACGTACTCACATTCCCACATTTACTTACATAAATGGGGCCATTGTCCCCATTTTACCAGTTTGCAATCTGCTTTTTATACTTAAAAATATGTCATACATATTTTCCATAATAATATATTTATTTAGTGTTTATATATTTGTTTTTCAGGTTCCAAAAGTAAATATGTTCATTATATAGTTCAAATATTACAGGAATATACAATGCAGAAAATGAAAGTTTTCCAATTTCTTTAATGGCATCTTTATGCCTTCCACCTCTTTTCGAGTCGATCTTGTAAATATTTATTTTCATAGGAAATTATCCCTTTTGTAAACCTTTCAAATCTATTAACTTAATCTCAAAATCTATTAACTTAGTCTTTTTTTTAAGATTTATTTATTTATTTATTTGAGAGAGAGAGAGCCTGAGAGGGGGGGAGGGTCCGAGGGAGAAGCAGACCCCCGCTGAGCAGGGAGCCCGATGAGGGACTCGATCCCGGGACCCCAGGATCATGACCTGAGCCGAAGGCAGTCGTCCAACTGACTGAGCCACTCAGGCGTCCTCTATTAACTTAGTCTTAAACATAAATTTCTACCGTACTTAAAATTTATCACCTTTCTTTGGGTCCATTTGAGGAATTCTTCACACAGTTCTCTCCACCTTCTCCATCTTCCAACATCAACATTTTCTTCAAGGTCCTGCTAAAACATGGTCTCCACTTTCCTTGGATAGACTAAGTCTCCCCCATCTCTGCCCGACACACCCCTTCCTACAGTGGGAAGTTCGCTCCTCTCGTGAATGCCCCTCAGCACACAGAGGCAGAGGCAGGGAGTAGAAAGAACGCGGCCAGAGCTGGGCTTGAGTCTGAGTCTTGCCACTTTCCCGCTGGGAACCTTAGGCCCTTATTTCACCTGAGCTTCAAGGCTCTCATCTGTAAAATGGGAAGATGATCATACCTACCTCCCAGGGTGAAGGTAAGAATTAAATGACACACTCATGAAAGGTCCCTGGCACTCATTCTATGTGATGTGCGAATATAGCCCTTGTCAGCTCCCAAGGGCAGAGTCCAGAGCCTGGGTCTCAGGAGCCCCAGGAAACACTGACTTGAAATCCACAATGGAAGCCCTGAGAGGCCAGGTACAGAACCTGGCAGGTGGGTGGAAACTGCCGCACAGCTGGTTTTCCCTTCTGTTGGACAAGCCCTAAGGTGCCCGGCGGGCCCAGGATACTGGGTGAGGGTTGTTTTCCCAAACTGTCCTGTGCCTCCTGGCTTGGCCTCCGGCCTGAGGAGTGGCAGAAGACCCAAAAAAGTTGAAAGCAGAGACTTGAAGAGATATTTCTATTCATAGCAGCAGTATTCACAATAGCCAGAATATGGAATTAACCCAAGCGTCCTCCATGGATGAATGGATAAATGAAGTGTGGTATATACATACGATGGAATATTATTCAGCCTTAAAAAGGTAGGGAATTCTGATACGCACTCTAAGTTGGATGAACCTTGAGAACATTATGCTAAGTAAAATAAGTCAGTCACAAAAATACAAATACTATATAATTCCACTTATATGAAGTACCTAGAGTAGTTAAATTCATAAAGACAGCAAGTAGGATGGTGGTTGCCGGGGTTTGAAAGGAGGGTTACTTGGGAAGTATTGCTTAATGGGTATAGAATTTCAGTTTTGCAAGATGGAAAGAGTTCTGGAGATGAATGGTGGTGATGGTTTCACAATAATGTGAAAGTACTTAATGCCACCGAACTATACACCTAAAAATAGTTAAAATGGTAAATTTTCTGTTATATGTATTTTACCACAATTTAAAAAAATGTTTTGGGGGCCTTCTAGTTGCCCAAGCTGGGGATTTCCAAGCCACCACCTAGAAAACCATGTCCAGTGGGCACCAAGGGCACAGAGGTCTGATGACTGAATCCTGACCCTGCTCCCTACTATCTTCTCCACATCGCAAATGCCAAGGAGATAGGAGCCTGTGATGTCCCAGCTTCCTCCCAGCTCTGATGAACTAAGATGAGAACTAGAGAGAATGGAAATGTGGGCTTTGAAAAAGTAGATAGAGAATTAAAAATACAATTGAAAATCATGCTCGCTATTCCAAGATTAAAAACATTCTTTAGAAACTGGGCTTTATTAGCCGACATGCTTCCTGCATTGTGTGGGAGGGAGGGGGCTGGGTCACCGGTGCTCTCTGTAGGGGGCAAGCAGGTGAAATGATTATGAAATATGTCAAATAAATGGTCCTTTTTTCTCCCCAGGAGATAAGGAAAGGTAATTTGGTCTGTCAGTCTCGCACACAGAAGACGTCATGGTCAACTGCATTAATACTGAATACTTTGTCCAGAGTCACAGAGCTAAAAGAAATTACAGAATCTTTCTCCTGTGAATTCTGGCATGACTCTCAGCAGACCTTTCCCCACCTGAATTCACAAGAGAGATGAATAATAAAAGGCAGGGCCTACAGTGGGACCTAGAGCCTGCTGCTGGCTGTCTGCTGGCTGTCTGGGCATGGTAGCCAGAGCCAAGGGCTTTCCTCTGCATCTGAGACCCTGCCTCTCAGCCGGCCCCTCCAGCCTCCCGGGTCACCACACCCTTCCTGGGTCCTGTTTCAGTCAGACCAAACCCCAGCCATTTCCTGCGGATCGCCAGTCAGGTCTGGGCCCTGTTCCCCCCTTATCTGCACTGTGAAAGCTCATCGTCCCAGCCAGTCCCAGAGCACCCCCCTCTCCTCTGACACCACTTCCCGCCTGCAAATGCTCACTTCTTTCTGCAGTTGTTAGGGGGATGTTGTGTCCAGATCTCCTTTCCCTAAATATGCCTCCTGGAGGAGAGACAGCCAGGCAGCCTCCCCTCCCTTTCTAGCCCAGGGTCTGGCACTTCCCAGTAGAAGGGATGAGTTCATGAGGTCTCTGCAAGTTTTCTCTTTTATAATATAACAAAAGTATGTATAGGGTGGGTTTTTCCTTTTCTTTCTTTTTCTTTCTTTCTTTCTTTCTTTCTTTCTTTCTTTCTTTCTTTCTTTCTTTCTTTCTTTTGAATTGGTGGTAGTGAAGGGGTGTGCTGGCCAGGCTGGGGTGGACAATGGGAGGTTCTCTAAATCCATTGTCAAGTTGCCCTGCAGCAGTGGGGTCAGGGAGCCCAACCCCAGACCCTTACCCAGCGGCTGGACAAAGTCCCTGCCCTTTCTGCTTTTGCAGACTTGTCAGTCTGGGGAACAGGGAAATCTCTTTTGACACAGTTATATTCCCTCATGTAATAAGGTACCACATTATTTTTAGAATGTTTTACCTAATTAGTTTTATTATCAGTTAATTATGTATTAACATTTTAAGAAAATGAATATTTGCCCAGCTACTTAAGCTAAATCATTAAATATGTATTTATTCCTTTTTTTTAAAATGCACATCTGTCATCTTCTGCAGATGTAGAAGACATGTTTGGAGCCATCTGGGTCTCTGAAACAGGCCCTGTGCAAAGGTGCCTTCTTGGCTGCAAGAGGAGGGTTGTGGGGGGCTGGGAAAGACCTGGAACGTGAGGCCCATAGCATGTAGCAGAGACCAGGGCCTCACTGGTGAGTGGGGAGGGCCACCATCACACTGTCGCAGCTTGGTAGAATTTGGGATGAGGGGAGGTGGGTACAGCTGAGAGTCACATGTGTGAGGGTATGTGAATGTGAAACCAGCACTTGGAGGGTTATGGCTTTAAGAAATAAAACTCAACAGGGTGCCTGGGTGGCTCAGTGGGTTAAGCATCCAATTCTTGATCTCAGCTCCAGGTCTTGATCTCAGCATCGTAAGTTCAAGGCCTGTGTTGGGCTCCAAGCTGGGCATGAAGCCTCCGAAGGAAGGAAGGAAGGAAGGAAGGAAGGAAGGAAGGAAGGAAGGAAGGAAACCTCCTCTTGCCACATCTGGGTGGTTTGGTGAAGCCTCCCAGAGGACAGTAAAACTAGCCCCATGGGACCCAGACAGACTCACCAAGGTGTTTGTCCTTGGACCAGTTGGCAGGCTTAAGCGGATCAGTTCCCTGGGTTTATAGTAAGTTTATCAGTTCCCTGGTGCTGTGGTCACCCAAGGCCCTTCCGGCCCTGCCCTGGCCCTCACTGCAGCCTGTGAATCACACAGAGGTTGCCCCAAGTCTCCAACCCACATAGTGAGGGGAGGTGAGAGCCATTCCAGCTCCAGGACACACAGTCAGGGGAGAGATGCCAACTCCCTCCCAGCATTCCCTGCAGATGGAGATGCCCAGTAACCGTCTATACCAGGAATCAGCAACCTCAGGCCTGTGGGCCAAATCCCACCAGGCACTTATTTTTGTATGGTTTGAGGGCTAAGAATGAGTTTTACATTTTGAATGGTTGGAAATAATAAAAAAAGAATAATATTTTGTGGCACATGAATATTATATAACATTACAGTATCTATAAATAAAATTTTATTGGAACACATTCAAGTTCATTCATTTACACATTGTCTGTGGCACTTTTGTGCTACAATGGCAGAGTAGTTGTGATAGAGACTACATGGCCTTAAAGGCTAAAATATTTACTCTCTGGCTCTTTACAGAAAAAGTTTGTCAGCTCCTTCCTGATCTACAGTACTTTTCTGTGGAAGTTACAAGGGAAATCTTCTTTTTCTTTTTTAAAAGATTTTATTTATTTATTTGAAAGAGAGTGTGAGTGAGAGAGAGAGCATGAGCAGGGGGAGAGAGAGAAGCAGACTCCCCGGCTGAGCAGGGAGCCCAACGTGGGGCTCGATCCCAGGACCCTGGGATCGTGACCTGAGCGGAAGGCAGATGCTTAACCGACTGAGCCACTCAGGCGCCCCAAGGGGAATTTTTTCTTAACAGACTAGATAGGATTTCCCAGTTGTTTGTTGTAGTGAGATTTGGATATAAATCACTTAATAAACTACCTAAGCGCTTTCTTGGTTGCATCACTAAGTAAACAGATAAATCAGATCTAGTCCCTACCCCGAAGACAGGCAGGTGTGTATGTATGTAAACTGCAGTATAGAGGGATTAGCTCCACAGTGTGTATTTTTTACAAGATACTTGGAAGCATAAAGGAAGGAGTGACTAACTCTGCCTGGGGAAATCAAGGAGGGCTTCTGAGAGGAAGTGATGAGTGAGCATCATTACTGCATTTAGCTGAACAGACTGTGTATTATGTAAGTCCAGGGCACCCCCTACACAGTATAAACCTGAGTGGGTCTTGAAGGACTCTTGATTGAGAGATATTTAACTCACTCAAGCCTATCAAGGGATTCAGTGGTAATTCCTTTCTACCTGAAAGGTAGAATCTGGGTACAACCAGGAAAGACTTGATGTGGGGGTTCAGGCACTGCTGTAGGGTCCAATCTCCCAATCTCTTGGAGGAATCCCCCTTTGTCCCAAGGACTATAGAACAATCCCAGAAAAGGATACTGATTGGCTGCTTGAGGTCACATGCCCACTCCTGAACCGATCACTGCACTGAGGAGGCAGGGCAGAGTGATCCTTGAGACCATCTACCTCAAAGGGCCAGAGTTGGAGGATGGAGCCATCACGATGGACAGTCTCATGGAGTTGGGGAGGAGTGGTTCTCTCAAGGAAACTTGCAAACAAAATCACACATCCAGCACAAAGAGTCAGAAAGACCTCTTCCAGAAGACTGGACAGGAAAAGTCTGTAACCAGGACATTGCCAGTTCTTGCCAGTTCTATCCCCAGGGCCTCTGCAATGCATGAGACCATCACCAGCAGTGGCACTTGAGATGTACCATGGACAGCCCTGCCCGTTCCAGCTCATGACAACTGGTGACCTCTGAACACAGTGGAGGAAGAGAAAGCAGGCACTCCTTTCCCCACATTCCCTGGGCTGTTAGAGCTCAAAGGGTGCATGGAGTCCACTTATTTGATCCATGGAGCACTTTATTTTTATTTATTTATTTATTTATTTATTTATTTATTTATTTATTTATAATTTTATTTCATTATTAGAGAGAGAGTACACATGAGAGGGGGGAGGGGTAGAGGGAGAAGCAGGCTCCCACTGAGCCCAGGACCCTGAGATCATGACCTGAGCCAAAGACAGATGCTTTTTTAATTTTTTTTTTTAGATTTTATTTATTTGAGAGAGAGAATGAGAGAGAGAGAGCATGAGAGGGGGGAGGGTCAGAGGGAGAAGCAGACTCCCCGCTGAGCAGGGAGCCCAATGTGGGACTCGATCCCGGGACTCCAGGATCATGACCTGAGCCAAAGGCAGTTGCCCAACCAACTGAGCCACTCAGGCGCCCCAAAGACAAATGCTTAACTGACTAAGCCAAGAAAACAAACAACCCAATGAAAAAACGGCCCAAAGACCTTAACAGACACCTCACCAAAGAAGATACACAGATGGCAAATGAGCACATGAAAAGATGCTCCATACCATATGTCATCAGGGAAATGCAAGTTCAAACAACAATAAGGTACCACTACGCACCTATTAAAATGGCCAAAATCTGCAACACTGACAATAACAAATGCTGATGAGGATGTGGTGCAGCAGGAACCCTCACACACTGCTGGTGGGAGTGCAAAATGGTGCAGCCACTTTGGAAGACGGTTTGGCAGTTTCTTACAAAACCAAACATACCCTTACCATACGATCCTGCATTCGAGCTCCTCGGTATTAACCCAAAGGAGTTGAAACTTACGTCCACACAAAACAGCTGCACACGGATGTTTGTAGCAGCTTTATTCATAATTGCTCAAATTTGAAAGCAACCCGGAGGTCCTCGGGGAGATGAATGGATAAGTAAACTGTGGCACATCCAGACAATGGAATGTTATTCAGCACTGAAAAGAAATGAGCTATCAAGCCATGAAAAGACATGGAGGAAACTTGAATGCATATCAGTAAGTGAAAGAAGCCAGTCTGAAAGGCTACATACTGTACGATTCCAACAACATGACATTCTGGTAAAGGCAAAACTATGGAGACAGTAGAAAGATGAGCGGTTGTAGGGGTGGGGGGCAGGGAGGGATGAATAGGCAGAGCACAGAGGACTTTCAAGGCAATGAAGATACTCTGTATGAGCTGTAATGGTAGATGCATGTCATTATACATTTGTCCAAACCCAGAGAATGTGCAACACCAAGAGTGAACCCTGATATACACTATGGACTCTGGGGGATCATGATGTGTCAGCGCAGGTCCACCCTTGGTTGAGAGTAAGCCATACTAGTGCGTGATGTTGATAACGAGGGAGGCTTGTATGTGTGGGGGCAAGAGGTATATGGGAACTCTCTATCTTCCTCTCAATTTTGTTGTAAACCTAAAACTGTTAAAAAAAAATCATGAAGTCTTAAAAAATCAATTTGAAAAAGAAATGAAAGTAAAACTTATTAAAGCATTTCTCTTGCAGGCAGTTCTCAGGATGAATCTTGTCAGAGTTTCATGTAACAATTAGTGCCCATGCTTTTCCAGAGCTCAGAAAAAAGTTAAAATTTTTCCAGTTAATTTTACACACTTAGAATAACTCCAATACCAAGGCTTGATTTAAAAAAAGAAGAAGAGGGTGCCTGGGTGGCTCAGTTGTTAAGCGTCTACCTTCGGCTCAGGTCATGATCCCAGGGTCCTGGGATCAAGTCCCACATTGGGCTCCCTGCTCAGCAGGAAGCCTGCTTCTCCCTCTACCACTGCCCCTGCCTGTGTTCCCTCTCTTGCTGTCTCTCTCTCTGTTAAAAAATAAATTAAAAAAATCTTTAAATAAATAAATAAAAAAATAAAAATAAAAATAAAAAGAAGAAAAAGAAGAACATGAGATAAAGTGCATTTATCTAAAGTCAAGAGCCAGGGTGCCTGGGTGGCTCAGTTGGTTGAGCGACTGCCTTCAGCTTAGGTCATGATCCTGGAGTCCCAGGATCGAGTCCCGCATCGGGCTCCTCTGACCCTCTTCCCTCTCGTGCTCTCTGTCTCTCATTCTCTCTTTCTCAAATAAATAAATAACTAAATTATTTTAAAAAATAAATAAAATAAAATAAAATCAAGAGCCAACATCATACTCATACTCAATGAAAGGACAAAGCTCTAGTCTGGAGGGATTTGGATTCGAGTCAAAATTAAGACAAGGGTTGTCAGTTAGATATCAGCAATGCTAGTTGCTATAGCAGACACCCAAATCTCAAAGGCTTGCCAAAATAACAGTTTATTACTTATTCACAAGAAGAAGGATGAGGATTCCTGGTCAGCGGGCACCTCCCATGTTGCCTTTCGGTAACCGAAACTCTTCTCTGCCTTCTGGATCTGCCGTTGCCTAGAACCCCTGCTACACCCTCTTTGCGCAGACATTAGAAAGAGAGGAAAGAATCCCATTGGAAATTTTATGGGCCCAGCAGGGAAGCCCAATACATCACTTTCACCCCCAATCCAATGGCTAGAACCCAGTCACAGACCACACCTAACTGCGAGGGGGCCTGGGAGGTTCAGTGTAGTTCTGTGCCCAGCAGGAAAAGAAAAGAGATGATAATACAGCTAAGAGGCCTCTCCTCTTGTCTCCAGGACTGTTACACAAGTCACTGATACTCTCTGCACATTCTGATGGGTGGCTGGCAGGCAGTGACCGCCCCTGAGCACCAGTGAGTATAGAGATGTCCCAATTTCAGAGATTTAAAATGTGAAAAACTTAAAGGCAATGAAATATTATATATGAATACTAGATGAACTTATACGAAATGCTGTAATTGTCATAGCCCAAGGATGAGCAAGGACCGTCCAGCCGTGATCCCAAAGGCAAAAAAGCATAAAAGAGAGACTTAATTACATAAAATGAAAACTCCCTCACATCAAAAAAGAAAATTAAAAGCAGAAGGACCGACAGAGGGGGGAGCGGATATTTGTAATATGTGTGATAAAGAATTAGTAGGCTCACTATTTTAAGAGCCCTTACAAATCAATAGTGAAAAAGATGAACACTCCAAGATAAAAATGGACAAAGAACTGTAACAGGAAATTAAAGAAGAACTAAAAATGGTTAAATATGTTAAATATAAAACTATTTGGTAGTCAAAGAAATGCAAATTGAAATTCCAGTATGATACTTTTTTTTTTAACCACCAAATGGACAGAGATCTGAAAATTGATAACGGTGTTTGCAAAGCCTGGAAAATAGAGACCATTACCCTTCTGACAGGGATGAGACTGTGGATAAGATCTTAAGTCCATGCATGCCCGTTGACCCAGCAGCCTCACTTCTGGAATCTATCTCAGGGGAAAAAATGAAGATATCTTAAAGATATACATATGAAGCTGCTAATCACAGGGGTTTTTAAAATTTAGTTTTTATCAAAGTTATACATGCATATAATTTTCAGAGTTGAAAAATTCTACATGGTTTATTAGGAAAATTAGCAATCCTTGAAGCCCCTCCCTCACCCTACTTGCCCCACTCCGCCTTGCCCCACCCCATTCCCCCTCTTTCTCAGTCCCAGAGATGCTGCCTTCAGTCTTTTGGTATTTACTGTGTTTTCTCTAAATAACATGTTTATTTGCTACTTTGTGATTTTTCAGGTTTTGGCATTATGTAATGATTTCCCATCATGGAAAGGGAGGATTTTGTCTCTCTCCAACCCCCTGCTTTTACACATACACCCCACAGAACATGCACATACCTCTCCTCGCCTCCATCATCAGCCTCCCAATGCAATTATTTGTAATTCTGATTAGATTAATATTCATTATTCACCTTCTTATGACTATAAATCTGTTGTCAGATGAGCCGTATAGGATACTACCTTTCTCCCCTCCGTATAACATTTTGTTTTCCCTCGAGTTAATAGTTAACTTATACTTGTCATTGACTTAGTTTGCTAATATTTATCACCAATTTAATCACAAACTTTTCCAATGAAAATGTTGAACATATTACTATTCCATCGTGTTCTGGCTTCCACTGATGCAATTGGAAATATCCATTGCATTTTGAGCCAAAATCCTTTGTGTCAAATCTACTTTTTCTCTGCAAACCTGTAGGATCTTTCCTCTGTCCCCCCAATTAAGGCCCTATTAAGGCCTTATTAAGGCCCATTCCCCAGCTCTGAGATAATTGGCGTGCCTGCTTCTGGGGCCTCTTCATGATTCTATGCTATACATCAGCTTCTTTTTCAAGTTTGGGATTTGGCTTTCTTGGGCCTGTTAAATCCATCAACTTTCCAATTTGCAAAGTGCTGTGGCTGATGATTCCTCTATTGTTCTCTTCCTCTTTGTGGTTTTTTTTTATTTTTTTCTTTTTAAATCATGCTACTATAGTTTGGGGAGAAAGCAAAATTGCACCAAAGTTAGGTCTTTGGAGTCCTGCTTTGGGGTTGGGGCAGAGGGGGGTCCCCATCCCACAGTTCTTTCAAAACCAGCTGGAGTTCAGCTGGGAGGCAAATACCCTCAGAGCACATTAATGACTAAAGTGTCCAACCTAAGAAGTTTTTTTAAAAATACAATAAACCTCAAAACAATATAAGGAAGGAGATGATACAAAACAAAATCAACAAAATAAAACACAAAAATGCAGTGGAGACCAACAAAGCCAAGAGTTGATTCTCTCAATAGACAAAGCAGACACATCTTGGGGAAGACTAATCAAGGAAAAGAAAGCTACAGTAAGTAACATCATAAATGAAAAGAATAACACAACTACAGTTAAAACGGAGGTTTAAAAATAAGATCAAGACAGCCAAATATCTGAAGATTTTGCTTTTGCTTTTGCATGTAGCTGTATTTGCAAATAAGATTATTATTAAAATTAAAAACATAAGAGAATGTTCTCAACAACTTCATGCCAACAAATTTGAAGTCTTAGTAGAAATAGACAAATTCCTACCAAAACTGGGAAAAAATATTCTCAATAATCCTAAAACTATGAAAGAAATTGAAGTGATAATTGAAAACTTTCCACAAAGAAAACTCAAAGCCCAGATGGTTTTATAGGTGAATTCTACCAGTATTTCCAGGAATAGATAATCCCAATTGTATATGAATTCTTTCAGGAAATAGAAAAATAAGAATACTCCAAATTCATTCTTTGAGGTCAGTATGATCTTAATGCCAAAATTAGACAACTAAAGCATGAGAAAAGAAAATTGCTGGCCCATTTAACTCATGACTATAGACATAATAATCCTAAATAACATTATTAAAATAATCCAGTGTTGTATGAAAAAGATAACCTACCATAACCAAGTTGAATTTATACCAGGAATACAAAGATGGGTTAATATTAGAACATGTAGGGATGCCTAGGTGGCTCAGTGAGTTAAGCGTCTGCCTTCAACTCAGGTCATGATCCCAGGGTCCTAGGATCGAGCCCCACATCGGGCTCCTTGCTCAGTGGGGAGCCTGCTTCTCCCTCTCCCTCTGCCGCTCCCCCTGCTTGTGCTCTCTCTCTCTCTCACAAATAAATAAAATCTTTAAAAAAAACATCTATAATGGTAATTTACCATTATACCATATTAATAGATTAAAGAAGAAAAACCATATGATCACCTAAGTAGATGCAGAAAGGCATTTGACAAAAGTATATACAGATATACTTGGGAGATATTGTGGGTTTGGTTGCAGACCACCATAATAAGGTAAATATCACAATAAAATGAGTCGAATTATTTTTTTTAAACAGACTCTTTTTTTAAAGATTTTATTTATTTATTTGAGAGAGGGAGAATGAGAGACAGAGAGCACAAGAGGGAAGAGGGTCAGAGGGAGAAGCAGACTCCCCACTGAGCAGGGAGCCAGATGTGGGACTCGATCCTGGGACTCCAGGATCATGACCTGAGCCGAAGGCAGTCGCTTAACCAACTGAGCCACCCAGGCGCCCTTGAATTAATTATTTTGTTTCCCAGTGCATATAAAAGTTGTGTTTACACTACACTGCAGTCTATTAAGTGTGCAATAGTATTACATCTATAAAAAACCCAATGTACATAACTTAATTTAAAAATACTTTATCGAGGTGCCTGGTTGGCTCAGTTGGTTAAGCGTTTGCCTTCGGCTCAGGTCATGATCTGAGGGTCCTGGGATGGAGCCCCACATCGGGCTCCTTGCTCAGCAGAGAGCCTGCTTCTCCCTCTCCCTCTGCCCTTTACCCCTGCTCATGCTGTCTCTCTCTCTAGCTTTGCTCTCTTTTGTTCAAATAAGTAAATAAAATCTTAAAAAAAAAAAAGCAGCTGGAGGGAAAAGATAATACATTTTCTTTTTTAAAAAAGTTTTTAAATAAATCAATAAAACTTAAAAAAACAAATACATGGTATACATATTTTTTTCAAAGATTGTATTTATTTGTCAGAGAGAGCACAAGCAGGGGGAGCAGTGGAGGGAGAGGGAGAAGCACGCTCCCTGCTGAGCAAGGAGCCCAACTCGGGACTCATTCTAGGACCCTGGGATCATGACCTGAGCCGAAGGTGGATGCTTAACTGACTGAGCCACCTAGACGCCCCAATAAATGGTATACATTTAAAAAGAAAGAGATAAACTCATAATTTGAAAATGATATAATTGTCTATCTAGAAAACCCAAGGGAATCTATAGACCAATTATTAGTTAGCAACATCACTGGATATAAAATCAATAGGCAAAAGTCAACGAAATTCTTAGTCATTAAAGGAGAAACACAGATGGTAAATAAACTTAGGAAAATATGTTCAACCTTCGTATTCACCTGGGAAATTCAGTTTTAAACAAAAATATAGCCTTTTATACTTACCAGATTAGCAAGTATTTTTTAAAAATCTGGTACTACCCAATATTGCAGAAGAGGTGAAGTAAGCAGAAAGCTCATACACCACTGATGAGAGTCACTAGTGCAACCACCTTGGGAAGCTGTTGGTACCATCTAGCTAAGGTCAGTCTAAGATGCCCTGGATCCAGCAATTCTGCCAAGGTACATGCTCCAGAAAATCTTCTGAGTGTGTACAAAGAAACATTTATAAGAATGCTTATGGCAATATTGTTTATAATGATAAATCTTTTGTTTTTTTTAAAGATTTTATTTATTTGTCTGAGAGAGAGAGAGAGAGCACAAGCAGGGGGGCTGACAGGCAGAGGGAGAAGCGGGCTCCCTACTGGACAAGGAGCCCGATGCGGGGCTCGATCCCAGGATCCTGGGATCATGACCTGAGTCAAAGGCAGACACTTAACCGACTGAGCCACCCAGGTGTCCCTATAATGACAAAGAAATCTTAAGTGTTTATTGACAAGAGAATGAATAAAGGTGCATTCAGAAAAAGGAAAAATACTGAGTAAATAAGCAAGATATAGAAGGATAGGATTCTACTTAAAATTGCAACATTCTACCCCCCCGACTTTATTTTTCTCCTTTGCACCTTTCGCATTCTAATATATCATATAATTTATCAAAAAACAAATTTTATCTATAATTCATAAATTTTGTTTACTGTTTGGTTTACCCCACAGGAATGTACCTACTATGAGAACAGTGATCTTGTCTGTTTTGTTCACTGACATTCCCAGGGCTTCGAATGGTACCTAACATACAGCAGGCACTCAATAAATATTTGTTAAGTGAATTTGCTGAGTGAATACTAGATGGTAGGAAACCACATACTGAAAGTTGAAAAGCATGCAAAACAATTCTACTTAACATTTGTGGATAAACACTCAGCTCTGGTTCAGTTTACCCTTGTGACCGAGGTAGGGCATTGGATCAGGAAGGGATGCCAGGAAACTTCAAGTGTCCCTGTAAGGTTTTATCTTCTAAGCTGGGCAACGGAGACAGGAGTGTTTATTATATGATGATCGACAATTTTTGCATGATGGAAAAAAATTCACCTTTCAACTTTTTTTAGTTATAGGAACAACAAGCACCTGCAATGGGTCTTAGAGTTTTTAAGGGTTTTCCCACATGATCTCATGGGTCAAGAATGCAGAAGGGGCTTCCTACAAGCCAGCTCAGAACAGGGTGGGACCTGGGAGTGGGGGTTCTTCCAGATCTGCCTGGGGGAAACCCCAGCCAGAGACAGAGGAAGGGGCAGCCCAGGGGCCACAGCTCCTGGATGAGAGGGGGCAGTGTTCGTGAGAACGGGGCATCGTCTTGCACTGTCCTCACCTGGGAGTTGGGGACTGCCCCAGCAAAAGGGGTACTCACTTCCTCTCCTCCGAGACTGGAGACTTGCTGCAGGGTGACCCTGTCAGGGATGCTCCTCAGAGGCACCACTGGGTTCTGTGTTAGGAAACCCAGGAGTGGTCCCAGCTCCGAATCGGGTCCCTGTGGCTTCTCCCTGCTCAGTCTCCTCTCCTCCCCAGGATAATGGGAGAATAAAAGACCCTGTTTTGTTTCCCTCAGGGCTGATGTGAGGATCAAATATCAAGCAAAGAAAACTGCCCTGAGTCAGAAACCAGAGTATCAGTGCAGTTTCACATTTTCTCCTTTGATATGAAACCTTGGGACATAAACATCATCCTGATGTTGCATAGTCTTCAAAATAATCACTTTAGGGCGCCTGGGTGGCTCCGTCGTTAAGCGGCTGCCTTCGGCTCAGGTCATGATCCCAGGGTCCTGGGATCGAGTCCCACATCGGGCTCCCTGCTCAGCAGGAAGCCTGCTCTCCCTCTCCCACTCCCCCTGCTTGTGTTCCCTCTCTCACTGTGTCTGTCTCTATCAAATAAATAAATAAGATCTTTTTAAAAAAATAATCTATTGGCTGAAGAATCATTAAGGACTCAAGGGTATTTACTAACTCATCCCTCTATTGTTCTAAGTTGAGTGTGTTTACCGTTTTCCTGCACTATAAACAACCCTGTAATTAACATCCTTATGTGCTTCAAGTTTTGCTTTGCTTTTTTGGAATTATTTCATTAGGATAAATTCCAGAGGAAATAACTAGTCAAAGTGTATAAATGGTCCTTACAGTTCTTGATAGGTTTTGTCAAAGTGCTGTTTCCCAAGTGGGGGGCCCTGGGGACCTAGAGGTATGTATAGACCACGGAGTCTTATGCCAAGAAGGGTCCCTCCTGCCGTGGCGTAATTCAAAATGCACCAAACTCAAGGCTAATCCTGACAAAAGATGAGAAGAAACATTTATATTTGTTTGCCAGTTTGAAAAATACCCTACTTGGCAATATTGTAAATCCAGTTTACAGCTTACTTAACTGGACAGCTTTGAAATTGTTTGTTTCTTTTTTTTTTTAAAGATTTATTTATTTATTTTGAGAGAGTGAGAATGAAAGAGAGAGAGAGAGAGAGAGTACATGAGAGGGGGTAGGGTTAGAGGGAGAAGCAGGCTCCTCGCTGAGCAGGGAGCCCGATGCGGGACTCGATCCCGGGACTCCAGGATCATGACCTGAGCCGAAGGCAGTCGCTTAACCAACTGAGCCACCCAGGTGCCCTGAAATTGTTTGTTTCTTGACAAACATTTTTAAAGGTGGGAGAATTCAGACAAAATGAGCCTTTATTAATATTTAACATTTCATAAAGTATTTACCTTGTGCATTTAAAATGCTTATGAAATGCTCCCATGCTGGGCTAATTTTGCCCCATCATCTCTACCATTCGGGCACTTTTGGTTTTTTTCCCCCTTAAACAACTAAGTGTTGTTCTAACTATCACGTCTGCAGCTCCAGGCCTGTGAGACCCATCTGTAACTCAGAGGAGGAGGCAGTGTGATGTCTGAGCCTCTCTTGGATCCAGCTCATAGTCATATGCTTCACTTACTAGAATCCGCTTTCTGCCAGGCACTTTCTTGTGTTATTTCATTTCATCATTGATTCTATTAGATTGGTACAACCGCCTCGCTTTACTTATAAGGAAACAGAGGCGCAGGTCCTGGGGATATAGTCACTATGGACATAGCGGGTAGGCTTAGAGAACAAAGATGGGACTGGTGTCCAGAGGCAGGAGCCTTGCTCTCAGCTCTATGCCTGCCTCTAGCTTATCATTCAGTCCTTCTGGACCTTGTCTCTGCCCAGGGAGAAGCCAAAGGCCAAGGACGGTCATTCGGGTTCCTCCTTGGACCCTTGGGAGGACAGATACTGCCTTTTCTTTCTCCGCACAGAACCCGGGGGCAGTCACGTTCTCGGGGCTCAGTCAAGCACGGATGGGCCACCCTGATCAGCTAGCAATGGGTTGACACATGCGCTGTTTACAGGGTCTTCATCACTCACTTAGGAGCCCTGGAATTCAAATATGCCCTTTTCTTCATTCTCTGAACACTTTTTGAGCATGAACTGAACTCTGGAGGTGCTGCTCTTGGCCTCGTGACACGGACCTGGGCTTGGGTAAGTCACCTCTGCGGCCTCTGACCTCTGACCTCTGACCACAATTCCCTCATCTGTAAAATGGGGATGATGATGACTAGCTGAGCGCGTTGCTGTGAGGCTTAAATTAGGAGAGGGTGGGACTGAGGCGCCACGAGAGGGGCTGCAGGTGCTCTCTGGCTATGACTCAGGTGCGCTGGGGAGCTGGGCCTCACGCCCACACCCAAACACGCCAAAGGTGTCCGGCTGGGAGGGGCCAGGGCAAGCTTGCCCTGAGGGCTGTGGAGGGTGCTGGGAGGCCACTGGCAGAGCCAGAGTTGGCGCCACTTCTACTGAGTGACCCGAGCTGCTGTCTGCAGCCAGAACTTCCACTGAGAAGCCAGCCGGGAGACCAGCAGTGCAGCGACTCCACGCGCCCAGCGTGTCTTAGGGAGCTCTGCCCGCCCTTTCTGCCCAAGGGCAGAGGCACGTCACTCGTTCATTTGATAAATATGTATTGAGCATCTGCTACATGCTGGCATTGCTCTTCGTGCTGGCGATGCATCCGTGAACAAGCAAATCCCCTGCATGCAGAGCTTACATTCTGGTGGAGAATAGAGGGAACCTGGACAATAAACAAAAACTAGGATATATCAGATTAGTGGTGAGTGCTAAGGGGATAAATAAGGCAGGCTGGGGGCGTAGAGAATGGATGGTGGGGTGCCATCAGGGAAGTCTGTGAAGGGCTGACTGGAGAGTGAGATCTGTAGGGAAGGGAGTTCCAGGCTGGGGTCCAGCGCAAGCAGGAGCCCTGAGACCTGACAGAGTCTAAGACAGCGAGGACCCCAGGGGAGTGGGAGAAGAGAGGGAGTGCGGGCTGTGTGCGCCGGGGTGGGGCTCCGGCGTTCGCCCCAGGGAGACAAGAGCCCTGGAAGGTTGCTCACAGGAGCACCACCAGGCTCCAGCTGCCTGGAAGAGGCCCCCCGTGGGGCCAGGCAGAAGCAGAGCCTGTCCGGAGGCTACTGCAGAGATGGTGGCGTTTGGACCAGGGTGCAGGCAGCAGAAGGGGGAACTAGGTGTGCATAAAGGTAGAGCCAAGAGAAGTTTTTGCTGAGCCAGACTCTGCCCTCCAAGCCCCTGTTGGGGCTGCAGGACGGCTGCTTTCCCTGTGGCCTCACCAAGTGCCACCTGGGAGTCTCCTCACTCCTCAGGTGATTGCAGAAATGAGATTTTAAATGCTTAACTTTGGGTCCCCCGCCCCCGTCAATAAAACTAAATGTAATCACTGGAAGAGAAGCTCCACCCCCAGGGCCCTGCTCCCTCCAACGGAGGCAGGATTATAGATGAGATTTGCAGGACTGGGTTGATTCCAGCTTAGATGCTTTCCGTAAATTAATCACAGAGGCGAAGCCAGGAGGGAGGTCCTGGGGCAGCTCATCCCTATTCTGGGACAGCTGGATGCCTGCCCGCGGGCTGGGTGCCGCTGGGACACCTGGTTTCTGGCCGAGGGTTATGCTCTCAGCCCCTGCAGGGGTAAGCATCTTCATCACCAGGGAGAACATGGGAGAACACTGGGGCTTTGGTCTTTCTCCTGAGGGCAATAGGGAGCCACGGAAGGCGGCAGACAGGGAAGGGACGGGGCCAGATTTGCTTTCCAGAGGAGACCCTCTGGCAAATTTAGGAAATTTGATTGGAGGAGGCGAGACTGGAGGCCAGGAGGTCCAGATGGGGCCTTGAAGGAGGGGAGGAAGGAAGGGAAGGGGGGGTCAGCTCGAGGGGTAGGAGTTGCCACTAATACACCCACCCCCTGGGCTGCCCCAACTGTGGCTCTGCCCTTTGGGCCCAGACCTGATGCCAGTCTGGCCCCGGGCTCCTCTCTGCATGCAGCCTGCCGGCTCTTGGGGCGCAAGTCAGGCCAGTATACCGTGGTTCCACTTCTCCTGAGCCATTTGTCTCTCCTCGTCCCAGATCAGGGTTTGCAGCCCAAACAGTGGCAGATGAGAGAGGGACTTCCAGAGGTGGTTTGTGGGACTTTTGCTGAAACAGTTGAGTGATCTTCACGCACAGCCTATAGGACTGACTCATCCCTCTGATCTCCATGCTCCCCCTTGGCCTGTCTTAAATCAGGGATGGGGCCTGGGTGCTCACCCACATAGATCATGGCAACCTTGGCCTTCCAGCAGTGGACCTGAGCTCCTCCCTCAGGTCCTGCTCAAACCCTTGCCCGCAGTAGAACCCGCTTGTCCTGCTGCCCATCACATGGCAAGGCCTTCTCCTCGCCTCCTCTAGGAAGCTATCCTCAGCCGAGATCTCCTTGGATGGTGCTGACTGAGGGTGTGCAGAGAGTATGGAAGACCAGTTCCCTGGCCTGGGATTTCAACAACCCTGAGATGTAACTTACACTCCAGAAACAAACCACCCCCCAAGCCCTGGGCGGGACTAGGCCAGAAATGGCACCGTTTACCTTCCTCCCGTCCCTTCTGTGTCCGTCTCCTTCCCAGGCTCATTCTGGGAACACTTGCTGGATAAATCACTTGCACAAGATCCAGTCCTCAGCTAAGAGCCTGCTTCTGGAAAACTGACTGAAAAAGCTTCCATGCTTTTCCTCCTGCTATTTCCTTCTCTTAGATCATCACCCTCGGCAGCTTCCTTACAAAGTAGACGGATGCCTGCCAGGTCCCACACAACCTCTCCTCCTGCAGGGAACCTTCCAGCGGGATGGCCCTGCCCCAAGGTCCTGAGGTGCCTGATGGCCAACGCAGGCTCCGGGGAGATGGCTCCCTCTCCTTGGCTCCACCCCGTTGAACCCACAGTCCAGTCGGCACATAGAATTGTGCCACTCCCCCTACTCCACAGCCTTCCCAGGCTTCCGGGGCTCCATCTGTTTAATGGGGGTGCTGGCCTCTGGTCCTATGCGAGCACTGTTGTTGTTCAGGCCCTGGATCCCTGCTCCCCACCCCCAACCCCTTTGCCATAGCTGAGTTCAGCCATCAAGAAAGCTCATTTAAGAATGAACCGCCCTTCCCTGCTCCCAGAACCAAATACTCCAGCTGTTACAGCTTGTTACTAAGTCCCAGCCATGCCCTGAAAAGGATTAAGGAAACAACTCTGGGGAAAAAAAAAAAATCCCCAGCAGAAATAGTCATTCCCACCGCAGGGAGTCCTAGAAATCGACTACGGTAATCTTCAGCAACTTTTCCTGTTCTGTTCCCAGTGAAGCACATTCCTGGCGTCTGTGCACCAGCTGGGGCGGCCAGCATCTGGGTGACAGGCCTCTGCCCGGCAGGCAGAACAGTGGCCCAGATGCCAACGTTTGCATCCACGTGGAGACTTTGGGCAGCACAGCGGCTGGGGGAGCTTTGTTAAGCCAAATCGTCCCGTGGAGGGAACCTGAGTCTGGACATCAAGAGGCCTGGGCAGGTCACTGCTCTGCCTGGAGCCTGCTGATGACCCAGGCAGGTCACTGTCCCCTGCTAACACTCTGTTTTCCCATTTGAAGAATGGGGGTGTCCACCCTTGCAGGGGCCCCCTCACAGAGAACACGTTTGCGGACTGTCCACCCCAGCTGGGCACTGCTGTCCACCACAGCCTGGACACTGGGTACCGGCACCGGCGGAGCTCCTGGTTCTCAAGGAAGAGGACCAGGTAAGTGGTGAGTGTCAGAGGATTGGGCTGTGTATGGTGGGGGTCACTGACACAAAGCCAGAGGCTTACAGCCGGCATCCCAGGCTGTAGGGCAGGGCTCTGGGCAGAAGCAGAAGCTCCAAGAGATGCCCTGAGGCCATGGATGAATTAATCCCTGGGGAGGTGACAGAAGGAGCCACTGGGGCTGGCTGGGGGCTTGGGTCAGGGCAGTCATGGGTGTTGCAGTCAAATGCTGTATCCTGGGCTTGAAGCCTGCACCAAACTTGGTGAACTTGGGCAAGTCCTTCTGTCTCTCTGTCTCTCTGTCTCTCAGTTTTTTTGAGGAATAGTAACAGTGCCCATTGTCAGGCCTGTGTGGTGGTGAAGATCCCATAGTTTGAAGCCTGACAGAGCTGGGCTCAGTCCTGGGTGGAGATGGCTCCCCTGTGCACAAGTCCCCCAAGGCCAGGGTCCTCTGCTTTCTGGAAGAGCTGGCCCAGGGGCTGAGAAAGGGGCAGGTGACTTCCTGAGACAGATGTAGGGCTGCAGCAGAGCTGAAAGTCCAAGGGGGATCCAGGTCTGCTTTGAGAAATGGATGACCCCTCCTTCTTGCCTCTGCCCTCGTGGGTCTCCTGAAAGCCTGTGGGACAAGTCCTGCTGAGCCTCCCTCCCTTCCTCAAAGAGGCCTTAGCCCCCCAGCCGGCAGCGCCACACACTTACCCTCTCCCTGGGGACATGCCTCGCTGGGAAATGAAATTCAAACACATTTCCCAAAAGGCCCGGGCTGGCCAAGGAGGCCCTGCTGGACTCTCTGTCACCCTCTGTGGCCAGGGTTCAGGCCCTTTGTATGGTAGCATCAGTTTCCAGCCACCAGATGGGAGCCCAGGCAGGGGCCAGGATGAAAGCTGTCTTAAGTCTAGCTTGGTACACATCACCAGGGAAGTTCTTTTTCTTCTCTGGGCCTCAGTTTTCATATCTGTATAATGGGTGAGCAAGAGTTCCCTGAGGTCCTCTTCCAAGTCATTATAACTATTGTCCTCTGTGGCCAGAGAGGTGAGGGGAGCACAGACTAGAATCCAGGTCCTGCCACACAGGCCAGGAGGTCTAGGACCACGCAGGTGGGCAGAGGGAGACTTCTGGGTGATGTGCTGTCAGGCCCTAAGCCCATGAAGAGGAGCAAACATCTCTGGGTGTCTTGAACCCCAGCCCCTTGGCTTCCTGCATGTGCCCCATCAACATGCACCCCCCTCCAAGCACAAGCCAGGGGAAGGCACTCCATCAGGGAGGAGATAAGCAGATGATCTAAATTCAAACCTAGTTCTACCCCTTACCAGCTGTGTGACCTTGGGCAAGTCACTTTGCTGATCTCTGCCTCAGTTGCCTCATCTGTAAAATGAGGGTCCTAAAATCTGCTTCATTGGCCCTCGCAGGGATTAAGTGAACTTGTGTGCAGGAAGCACCTGGCACGGATCCAACACTCACTAACGGGAAGCTCCATTTCCTTGGGCGCGCTTCCCCTCCTCCTATATCATCACCTGTCTCATCTTCCACTGCTTATCTCAGCGGCTTCTGCTTCTCTTCCCTTTGCCAGATGTCCATGCTTTTGAGCCTCGGAGCGTCGGGTCATGGTGTCTGTTCTGCCGGGAATGCCATCGTTCCCTCTCTCATTCCCACATCTTATCGCCTTCACTGTTCAGCTCAAATGCCATCGCCCCCAGGAAGACTCTCCTCCTGTGCCTGCAGACAAGAACACAGATAATATGGGCAACAGAAGGGGCAACTCGCTGCCCACAGTGGCCTCTACCTTCTGCCTGGGTCAGAATCAAACACGCGGAGCCTTTTTCTCCCCCACCCCGCAGTACACAGGAGTGCCCACTAGGTGGTGATAAAACGACGATGGCCCCGCGGGGATGAGCCAGGAGGTAGGCCACTCAAGCGCCGCCCACCCGCATCATTTATTCATTCCCTCAACAAATGTTTTCTGAGCACCTGGCATGAGCAAGACTGCAGGTCGACAGTGGCAAACAAAGCAACAAAGGCCCTGCTCTCAAGAAGCTTATGCTCTAATGGCAGGAGGTAAGAGAAAAAACGCAGCAAATACAGAAAGAAAGCAAGATAACCATGGGACAGAGGCGAAGGTTGCACAGAAGATGCTGGGGCCCACTTGCCTTCAGACCCGAGTGAGCATTTCTTCAGTGAACAGCAGGATCTGTCATCAGAGTGTCACTTAGGATCTCGGAGAGCGGCTGAGCTGGAGGTTTCCCTAGCCTCTTGTTACTCAAAGTGCACTCCGTGGATCAGCAGCAGCTTCAGGTGGGAGCTTATAGGAAATGCAAAGTCTCAGGTCTCACCCAAGTCTACTGAATTAGAATCTGCATTTTAACAAGATCCCCAGGTAATTTGTGTGCATGTGAAAGTGAGAAGCTCTTCTCCAGTCCAGCTCTACTGGGCTCTTTGCAGAAAAAGTTTCCCGATCCCTGGCCTAGTGCATCCTCCTCAGATGAGAAACTGGGGCTTAGAGAGAAGAGGATCTTGTCGAGGTCTTATAGGAGCCCTGCTCACATTTCCATATGCCACTCAAGGCCCTGTTTGCAGAGCCTCCGGTTTGGGCAGTTGAACTACCTTCACCTTCTCTGTGTTTGGAGTGATAGCCTTGTTGAAAAGTTTCTTGTCTAAGATTTATGATATACTCAAGACATTTCAATGAGATTTCCATGTCAAAAGAAGCCAGTTTGGAGTCTAGAATGAGATGAGGGTACCCAAAGGAGAACCAGATTCCTTTTACTAGAGTGTGCATGACTGATACTAGGCTTTTTTCCTGAGAAAGTGGGGCTCCTGAGCTCCTGAAGGGAGGAGAGGGGTTTCAGGGGGGTCAGTGCAGGAAACAGGAAGGAGTCTTTCCTGCCCCTAGCCCACCCACAAAGTGAGGGGTTCCTGGACCCTGTGGAGTGCTCTGAGGCTTTGAGCTGGGCCGGCAGTTTAGCACCTATCTCAAGTCACCAAGTACTTCCCTGCCATCTCCATTATGAGTCTGGGGGTCTTGGTGCTGGCAGGCGTGCAAGCACTGAGAGGGGGTGGCAGAGAGCACAGAGGTCCAGGCCTGGGCTGTGGCTGAGGATGCAGCTCAGAGCGGCTCCCCCAGCCCGGCCCCATCTGTGATGGCCACCATCCTCAGGCTCGAGAGTAATCTCAATACTTAGGTTTAAGTATCAGCTTAGCCACTTACCAGCTGTGAGACCTTGGATAAGTTTCTTAACCTGTCCGGGCCTCAGTTTCCTCATCTGCAAAATGGGAATACTAAGGGCACCCAGCGCAGAGAGTTGCTGGGAAGACAACATGCGGTGACATGAAGGACAGCCACAGACACCACTGGCACACA
The DNA here is from genome assembly GCF_003265705.2 of Callorhinus ursinus. Taxonomy (NCBI): domain Eukaryota; kingdom Metazoa; phylum Chordata; class Mammalia; order Carnivora; family Otariidae; genus Callorhinus; species Callorhinus ursinus. Next base: position 63,121 of record NW_027397104.1, on the reverse strand, counting down.
GTGTTAGCTCTAATAACATGTTGGAATAATATGACCAATCATTTTCTACATGAACAGCTGGGCAGCACATAACTCTGAATCAGAGATCTGACCAGCATTTATGGGCACCTGCATTGTGCCCCCTACTTGTGGGCACTTTTCTATATGTTGCCCCTTGCAGCCCTTCACCATGGCCTAGGAGGCAGCCATACTCCCTGCCTCCCAGCCTGCAGCTACTCCACAGCAGTTCCACCTTCAGGTGTGTCTGGGATGCATGCCCAGGCTGAGTCACTCAATGCCTGAGTGGGTGGGGGGAGAGGGCTAGGTTGCAAGGTCAGCCCTGGCGTGCTGCCGTGGGGCCCCCAACCTAGGGGACCAAGGCTGGATTCTAGCCAGGGCTGGGAGCAACAGAGGAGCAGAGAGTCAAGCAGGCCCCCAGGACAGCTGGTCGGGGCTCAGGAGGGTTACTGGGTTGGCTCAGGTTCAAGGTTCAAGATTCCAGAAGTTGGAATGGGGACAAATCTTAGAGATGGAGTAGAAGCCAGATGGCTAGGAAAGATCCCAAGGGCCGAGAGCCCTGAGTCTTCTATACCCTCTGACCAAGGGCAGGAGGGGTCCAGAGCCTAGAGCAGGGGAAGGGATTGTAGGGGGCAAGTGCCATAGCAGTGGGCATGAAGCCAGGGAGGCAGGGAGTGCCTGACATGGACATGGGCGTGACTTGGGCCCATTATCTTCCCCTGACCAAAGAGGTGAGGATCAAAGTCAATCCCATTCAGTCAACATTTCCTGTATACTTCCCAGGCTCTGGCTCTGGGCTCAGTGCATACTGACCACCGTAATATCCAATGATTGGTCCCCCATTCTGTGGTCTGGAAACCAAGGATCCATCAGAAATGCTTTGCCTGATGCCATCTGGCTAGTTTGTGGTTGAGGCAGATATTCTGAGCCAGCCCTGTTCTCACAAAGCCTCGGAAATGAAACAGGCCACAAGCACCTAACTCTGCTCGTAAAGGGGCCCTGAGGGGCCCTGAGGGGCCCTGAGATGTGTCCTTACCTATATTAGTGTACTGCTGCATAACAAATAACCACAAAACACAGCCCTTTACTACCTCACATATGACCAGTCACGTAAGACTAGCTAGAAAGGGGGCGCCTGGGTGGCTCAGTCATTAAGCATCTGCCTTTGGCTCAGGTCATGATCCCGGGGTCCTGGGATTGAGCCCCACATCAGGCTCCCTGCTCAGGGGGAGCCTGCTTCTCTCTCTTCCTCTGCCCCTTTCCCCTGTTGCCTCTTTCCCTCCCTCTCTCTCTCAAACAAATAAATAAAATCTTAAAAAAAGAAAGAAAGAAGAGAAAAAGACTCCGTGACTGCATGACCAATGGAATACAGCAGAAGAGATGTAGTACTAGTTCCAGGCTCAGACCTTAAGAGGCTGAGAGCTTCCCCCTTTCTGTTTTCTTGGAATGGCCTACGCTTGGAGCCCAGGCTCCAGGCTGGGAGGAAGCCCAGGCTCCAGGCTGGGAGGAAGTCCAGGCTCCAGGCTGGGAGGAAGTCCAGGCCACAGGCAGAGGTCCTGTATAGATGTCCAGACCAACAGCCTAGCCGAGGGCCCAATTGACAGCCAGCACTAATGAGCAGACATAGGAATGACTCCAGCCCAACCAGCCTCTGACTACATGCAAGAGCCTGAAAAGAAGCTCTAGCTGAGCCTAGCCAATGTCCAGAACCATAAGAGATGATAGTGAAATGATTGCCATTGCTTTAAGGCATTGTTTTGAAATAATTCGTTACACAGCAACAGACACCTGATGCACTATGTGTGACAAAATGTAGAAGTTATAAAGAAGCAAAAATGTCTGCATTAAAAATAGTTAACAAAATTGCGGCGCTTGGGTGGCTCAGTCGTTGAGCATCTGCCTTCGGCTCGGGTCATGGTCCCAGGGTCCTGGGATCGAGCCCCGCATCAGGCTCCCTGCTCCGCGGAGGCCTGCTTCTCCCTCTCCTACTCACCCTGCTTGTGTTCCCTCTCTCGCTGTGTCTCTCTCGGTCAAATAAATAAAATCTTAAAAAAAAAAAAAGTTAACGAAATCACAAGACTAACACAAACTGGGGGAAAGACCATATTTGCAACTCATATTACAGACAGAGGGCTAATTTCCTTATTGTACAAATAATGCCTGCAAATCACTAAGACAAAGATGCCCAGCTTGTCTGCACAGGCAAAGCGTACCAATGGAGAATTTATAGAAAAATAGGTGCTTTCATACATTACCCGTAAGAGAATACAGAACAACTGTGAGAAACATTTTATCAGAATCTGTCAAAATTTCTAGTGCATGTATTTTCTGACCCAGCAATTTCGTTTCTAGGAATTTATCCTACAGCTGCATTTACACCTGTGCACAATGACATCTGCCAAAGGTTCTTCACTGGGGCACCGTCATAGTAAAAGATGGGGAAACAATCTAAATGTTCCTTAGTAGGGAATTGTTTATGGTTCACTCCTACAGTGCAATACTCTGCATCAATAAAAAGAATCATGTGTACTGATGTAGAGTGGCCACCAAGATACACCGTTCAGTAAAGAACCGGGTGATGCAAAGTGTGTGTACATGCTACCATTTCTGTGAAAGTGTGCGCATATTCTTGTAAATATTAAGCCCCTCTGGCAAGATGCCACTGTTTCTGGGGAGAGGATCTGAGTGGGGGGACCGGGGAGAAGAGAAACAATTCCACCTTATACCCTTGTGTGCCTTTGGGAATTTGCATCTTGTGCATTTATGAATTATTCCCAAATTAAAGAAAACATTCATTTAAAAATAGTACTTGAATAACTGGATAGCCATCTGAGAACATTCAGGCAAGCACCTCCTCAAACCATACACACACGGTGTTCCAAAGGGATTCAATGGAGATGTGAAATTATACGCAAAAGTGAAATTAGAAAAGCCCTACAAAAACTCCTTTTCATACTGTCATTTTGAACTTCTGTGTGCTCTGAGTCGTGATCTCCCTGCCAGAACTAGGGCCCTGGCTCTCAGTTGCCCAGGTGTCTCCTAGGCATATTGCTGACTCTGGAATTATGTCCAGCCCTGACCTGTCCCTGACCTTCAGACCCTACCTCCCTCCTGGGCTTTTCCACCAGAAACTCAGAACATCTCGCAGGCATCCTGAACTCATTCCTTGCCAAGCTGAACTCAGCCTCCCCAAACCCTGCACCTCCTCCTGGATATCCATCGAAGTGACAAAGTGACAGCCAGCTCCAAGAGTCCTCCTAAGGCAATACCTTAGATGTAGTTCCTCACTTGCCCCTTTTACTTCTGTTATTGACCGAATGTTTGTGTCCCCCCACCCCATTCATATTTTGAAATCCTCATGCCCAGGGTGATGGCATTTTAAGAGGTGAGGCCAATGGGCACCTGGGTGGCTCGGTCATTAAGTATCTGCCTTCGGCTCAGGTCATGATCCCAGGGTCCTAGGATCGAGCCCCACATCGGGCTCCCTGCTCGGCGGGAAGCCTGCTTCTCCCTCTCACACTCCCCCTGCTTGTGTTCCCTCTCTCGCTGTGTCTCTCTCTGTCAAATAAATAAATAAAATCTTTAAAAAAAAAAAAAAAAGGAGGTGAGGCCATGAGAGTGGAGCCCTCACCAGTGGGATTAGTGTCCTTTTAAGAAAAACCCCAGAGAGCTCCCTTGCCTCTTCTACCCTCTGAGGACACAGCAAGAAGACAGCCATCTATGAATTAGGAAGCCCTCACTGGACAGCAAATCTGCCTGTGCCTTGACCTTGAGCTTCCAGCCTCTAGAACTGTGTTAAATGAATGTTTGTTGTTTAAGCCACCCAATAGGGGCGCCTGGGTGGCTCAGTTGGTTGGGCGTCTGCCTTCGGCTCAGGTCATGATCCCGGGGTCCTGGGGTCGAGTCCCACATCGGGCTCCCTGCTCTGCGGGAAGCCTGCTTCTCCCTCTCCCTCTGCTGCTCCCCCTGCTCGTGCTCTCTCTCTCTCTGTGTCAAAAAAACAAAACACGGGCGCCTGGGTGTCTCAGTTGGTTAAGCGACTGCCTTCAGCTCACATCATGATCCTGGAGTCCCAGGATCGAGTCTTGCATTGGGCTCCTGCTCAGCAGGGAGTCGGCTTCGCCCTCTGAACCCCCCTCATGTGCTCTCTCTCTCTCATTCTCTCTCTCAAATAAATAAAATCTTTAAAACAAAACGAAACAAATCTTTAAAAAAAAGCCATCCAATATATAACATTTTGTTATAGCAGCCCTAACGGACTAACACATCCTGTCCACTCCCATAGACTTGCACAGTGGTTAAGAGCCTGGGTCTGGAGTCAGGGTGCTGGGTCTGGAGTTGGGGTGCTGGGACTTGAATCCAACCTCTGCCTCCTGGTAGCTGTATGACCTTAAACAAATAACTTCAGCACTCTCTCTTTTTTTTTTAAGATTTTATTTTTAAGTAATCTCTACACCCAACATAGGGCTCGAACCCACAACACCAAAACCAAGAGTCACGCTCCACTGATCCAGCCAGCCAGGCTCTCCAAACTTCACCATGCTTGCCTTCAGTTTCCTCATCTGTGAAATGGGCAGAATAACAGCACAACTCTCAAGGGGTTGGGATGTTTAAATTCGTGAGTTCCCGTGTTCAGTGCCTGGAACTTAGTAAGAGCTCCATCAATATTAGCGACTCGTTCCATGGTTAGTTGTACTCAGTGAACCCCTCTCCAGCTCAGATCCTCTCTCCCTACCACTTCACAGTTTCCCTCCTCAGGGACCTTTAGCTGGCTCTCTGTTCTGGCTCACACCTCCTGTCCAGTTAGCACCTATTGAGCACTCTGCCTTAGGGGAGGGGACCCATTAATGTATCATGCCCCCTCCCGCCCCCGGTGGACAGGTTTATCCCGTGTCCTCGCCTGTCCTGGCGTGTGGGAGGAGTTGCGCTCAGGTCTCACCATTGAGTAACAGAGTTTGGAGCCACCCAGCTGTGTCATCCCCCCAAGGGCCTTGCTGGAGACAGAAAAACACCTCGTTGTGTCAATGTTTGAAGTATTTCAGAAATTGTCCCTGAGATGGCCCTGCAGTGCAGATCACCATCTGTGGGTTAGGCATTTATTAATGTGTGACTTGGGGAGACAGCAGAGTGCAGCACTTGCCAGGGGTGCAGACGACCCAGAGCACTGGCTCTGGCCTTTCCAGTGACTTGCTGTGTGAACCCAAACTGGACATGTTACCTCCCCGTGCCTGTCTCTGGTTCCTTTCTGGGCCCCGAGGGGGCAGAAATGGACTCTGGTAAGACTGAAGGGGAGGAGACTGCCAGGCAGGGCTTTTGTCCTCTGGGTGCTCCTGGGCCTGGGACCCTCCCAGTTATCCTCAGTTGGACTTTGGCATCTCGATTTCTGACCAACTGCCAGCCTCAGGGCACCAGGGTGGGTCTCCTTGGCTGTGTCACCCTTTGTCGGGCACGCACTCCATGTGTTATATGCTGTGGTAACACACAGGACGATACATAGTTCATCCTTTCAACAAACCATGATTCAGGTGTTACTATTATTCCCATTTCACAGGTGAGGAAACTGAGGCACACAGAAGTTTACTGACTTCTGGTCAGTGGCTGACAGAGCTGGGATTTAAGCCCGTGCACAATGGCTCCAGAACCTGAGCTTGATGAGCACCTACCATGGCCCAGGGCCTGTGCAAACATTGCTGGTTTAATCATCACAATAACCCTGAAAGGTAAGTGCTCCTTACCCCATTTTGTAGCTAAAAACTGAGGCTTAGAAAGATGATGTGAACCGACCAAGAGGACATAGCTTGTAAGTGGCAGAGCTGAGATTCAGACCCAGGTACATCGGATTGCAAAGCCCAGGTCTGCCTGTGACTCCACATGGCCCTATCCAGCACCCTGGCCCCGGCCCTCTGCATGACCTGCCTCCAGCCGGCCAGCAGCTGTCCAGCATGCCAAGTGGCCCACAACCAATTAAACTGCCCCCCACGGCTGTGGGTTTCATATGGGGGAATTGCACCAGATACTAAAGGGGCCATGCCTGGGTTCAGACTGCCCCAGTCCAGCCTCCTGAGTATATAAGGCAGAGGCCTGGCTCAGAGCCCAGTCTGTGACTAAAGGCCCCTGCTGGGAACAGTGTGACCATAATGGAACAGACCTAGCAAGGACCACTAGGGTGCTCAGGCCCTGGGAGTTAGGATGGTCCCTGACTGCATTTCCGTTCTCCAGACACAGACACACTTCCATAGCTATAGGCATCCTGACAGACGTGCACACATACTCACACAGGACTCTCCTGGACACCCCTTTACCCACCCCAACTCCAACTCCAGACACACCTGCCAGTCCCTGAGGGGGACCCTGGGAGCCAAGGGCCAAGGCCCCCAGAACAAGTCCCAGTTCCATGAGGGCTTGATCACGAACACAGCTTCACGAGACACACACCTAGGGGCGCCACAGTTACACCGCACAAAGAGTCACACTGTCACTGCCACTCCCTGAACACACACAGTTCGCGCTCCTCGAGGCCCACAGCCTTCCTCTCCCCCACCTCCACTCACCCCCAATCTTTCCTCCTTTCTACCCTCCTCCCCCCACCCTGCTCCCTCCCCGCCCCTGCCCGCCCAGCTCCGGCCCCGCCCCTTCCGAGGCCCCGCCCCGCCTCCCGTCGCGACCCGCTTCCGTCTGGAGGTCCGGTCAGTGTCCCGCAGCTGCGAGGTGGATGAGGCCAGTGAGACTCATGAAGGTGTTTGTCACCCGCAGGATCCCCCCCGAGGGCTGGGCCGCGCTCGCCCGGGCCGCAGAGTAAGCGCGCCGCGCCCCCGCCGCACGCCGAGTCCCCGGGCCGGGGCTGGGGCTGGGGGTGGTGTCGGGGAAGGGGCTGCGGAGCCCGGGTCCTCCCCTGGATCTCCGGCACCCCGCACCCTGGGTGACTCAGCGTCTCCAGGCGGGCCGGAGCGGACTGGGGGCGGCCCCCTGAACCCCACTTATTTTTGGTGGGGAGGGCCCAGAGGGAGCCGGGATCCTGTGCTTGCGTCTTGGCCGGCCTTGCCAACCTGTGCCCGGCCTTGGACGGTCATGGAGTTTTGGGAGGCTTAAAGAAAGTTCTCTGCGGCCTAGTCTTGTCCAAGCCTGTTGCAGTGACGTCGGGACCCGCAGCTCCCCTGGCATGTGCAATGCGGGTGAAGGGAAAGGCCTGGGGAGACGGGAGGCGGCCGGTGACGCAAGATCCAGGCTGTTAATCCTTTACCCTTGAGGTCACTTTTGTCAGGGTCCCGGACTTTCGCAGTCACTGGCCTGGTCCCTTTGGACAGTTGGCAGGGGCCTCTCATGACCCTTAACATGCCAGTTTTCCAGGTTTTCACAGACATTAATGCTTAATCCTTGCAACACTCTGAAGTTGGTATTCTAATTCCCATTTTACAGATGAGCAAACTGGGAGAGGTTAAGTGCCTTGCCCAAAGTCACAGCTGCAGTGTGGCAGAGCTGGGATTTGACCTTAGCGTGTCTGACTGCAGCGGGAACACTGTTATCCAGGTCTGGGCAGCCAATGTCTGGCAGGGAGAAGGTGGAACCCAGGCTCAGAAACCAGGGCCATGCAAAAATGAGATTTGTTTGTTTTGTTCAGTGCAACAAAACCTTTGCCAAGGACCTGCCAGGTTGCAAGCACTGGGGGCGGGGTGGGGGCAGTCGTGGCCGGGGCTCGAGCAGCTCTAGCTCTGAGTGCAGTGCCCGTGGAAAGGAGGGTGCAGGGTGGCCTGTGCCAGGCACTTGGTCGGCCAGGTGCTGCAGCAGGGTGTCCTGGGAGGTGCCGGCCGCCGCCCTGTGTCTTGCTATATGTGATGGGGGCACTGAATTAAATGGCAAGGACTGGGAGGCTGGGCAGCACCCCTGGGAACGCCTCCACTGCTTATGAGCTGTTGTGGAGGTGTGCCCTCTGACTCCTCCACGGTGCATTGCTTTGATCTTATCAGAGTGCAAGTAGGAGACTTTCCCGTGGCATGGATTCCCAGGACAGTACAGTCAAGCCTCAACTGGTCCAGGGACTGCCCACCTCAAGCCACCGCCCCCCACTGGCCATGAGGCCTCCTGTGAGGGTGATAAAGTTCTTCCTTGCTTTGAGCTGAGAGCTGTCCCCATGACTTTCTCCTTTTAGACTAGGCTCTTGTCAGGCCTTGGTGACCTCCACTCTGTGACAGCCCTTTACCCTCAGCCACCCTCTCAGGACAGTTCTGAGGCCGCCCATGCCTGACCCTGACTCCTCAGCCAGCCCCAGGCAGCCTGAGGCTGGAGCAAGCAGAAGGCAGTGTTTCTCACTTTGAGAGGGAGGTGCAGTCCCAGGGACCTTTGGGAGGCTGGGGGGCATCTGTGGCGCTCCCCTGCTTCTGAGTGGTTTTTCTTTGGTCTTTAGCTGTGAGGTGGAGCACTGGGATTCAGATGAGCCAATCCCTGCCAAGGAGCTGGAGCGAGGTGTGGTGGGGGCCCACGGCCTACTTTGCCTCCTCTCTGACCGAGTAGACAAGAGGCTCCTGGATGCTGCAGGTGTGTGCACTGGGCAGGGCTGGGGAGGATTCCAAGGGTGTCTTGGCCCCGTAGGGCACATCAGTCTGCTGTGGCTGGCTCCCCACGGGCCGCAGTGACCTCTCTGAGTTCTGAAGGCATTCACTGCTATACTAGGGCCAGAGGGAGCAATTGTGTGCAGCTCCCTGTCACGGGCATTGCTCCTCTCCTGGCTGTGAATCCCTGCAGGGAGCTAGCAGGGCAAAAGGTGGCGTGGAGGGAGCACCCGAGTCCCTGGGCCCTTATCCAGCCCTGCCACAGCCTTGCTTTATGACCTCGAGAAAGGCCCTGTCCCTTCTGGGCTCATTTGTCTCCCGTAGGAGGGCCCGTCTCAGTGCCAGCACCAGTAGGTACCCGGGGTGTGTCAGCCCCAGCCACGGGGCCCAGCCCTGGGCCAGGGTAAATGTCACCCTAGAAAGTTGTTTTGAGGAAAGATTCAGACTTAGAGGCTGCCGGATGGGGAGAACCCTCATGAGCCAATCCATGCTCCAGCCTTGGCCCTGGAGCTTTCTGGTGCCCTGCCCCGTAGAGAGGGTGTGAGGCGGTCGCACCCTGGCCACTTCCCAGTGGACACCTCAGTGTGTCCACAGCAGGGCCCCAGGTGCAGTCAAAGGAGACTGGAGGCTTTGTTGAGGGAACATTCCCATGGGTAGGAGTGTAGGCCTTGGTGTCAGAGGCCCCAGGGCAAAGCCTAGCTCTACCACTCAGCAGCTTGTGACTGGGGCCGGCCACTTCACCTCCCTGAGCCACAGCGTCTGCACATGGAGGAGTCAAGTCAGATGGTCAAGTCTGTCAGGTAGGGTTGTTCAGGATTCTAGGGAGAAACAGAGATGTCGGCCTTTCCTCTTACTCTCAGAAAATAATAACAAGCAGATGGCCCCATGGTATCCCCAGTGGTGTGGGTTGGAACCCCACAAGGAAAAATACAAACAGTGCTTTTTCTGCACAACAGGAGCCAATCTCAAAGTCATCAGCACCATGTCTGTGGGCGTTGACCACTTGGCTTTGGAGGAAATCAAGAAGCGGTAAAAGCAGCTTGCACTCTGGAAGGGGCCTGGGGTGAGGGCTGGCCCCCAGAGCGGGAAAGAGAGCTGGGTCTTTATTTGCTCATACCCCCTCCGCCCTTCAGTGAGACTGTGAGGGGGCTGAGCGTGCAGGCCATCCGCATGAGCACAGGGCGGGTGCGACAGGCCCCGAACCGTCAGGAGCTGTGGGTAACGACATCTGCCCGGTGGCGCCCTTTCCTGTTCAGCCTGGTTGTTGACCCTCACCACAACCCCTTGAAGTAGGAAGGGCTAGTAGTAGTATTACTTCCCTCGTTAGATGAGGAGATTCAGAAAGGTCGAGTAGTTATTTGCCCCAGACTTGGGGCCGTGGTCTTTCATCTTCGCGTCCTTCGCCACGCGGGAGAGAAGCGAGCCAGGAAGGAGGCTGACCGTCCCTGAGTTGCTCCTTTACAACTCAGAGCTTCCCAGTGGGCAGTGCAAAGAGGGAGCAGAGCAGCAGCTTGGAGATGTCCCAGAGCTAGAAATTGGTGAAGGTGCCTGAGGCCTGGGTGACTACCACATCTTTGCTTCGTAGCGGCATCCGTGTGGGCTACACCCCGGATGTCCTGACAGACGCCACGGCAGAACTCGCCATGTCCCTGTTGCTCACCACCTGTCGCCGCTTGCCAGAAGCCATCGAGGAGGTGAAGAAGTGAGTGAACCCCTGACAGGAAAGTTGGCTGTGCTCGGCAGCTGGTTCCTGAGCCCCCAGCGTCCCCCTGGCCCGGATGTGATCCCTGTCACCGGGGGTGCCTCATCTAGCGAGCAGGGACAGACTCAGCCAGACTACTGAGGGACAGGGCAGAGCTGAAGAGAAGTGTGGGGGAATCGTGGCTTTGAGGGGAAATCGTGAGAGAGGAGGATAGGAGGGCCAGATCAGTCCTGCCCGGTTGGCGAGGAAGTAGGGGCAGGAGTATGGATCAGAGGCTTCCCACGAGAAGTAGCAGGTGGGCATCCTCTTGAGCGCATAGAGGAGATAGGTCCTCCATCCTTGCTCATGATGCAGAGATCCCAGAAGCTCAGAAAACTGAAGGTGGTTTCATAAATCTTTTGGTGGCAAAACCTGACTAGAAATGACAGGAGGCTATTGATGATCTTTATTTTTCTCACTCTGAATATTCATGTTTTGCTGCAGATAACTGGTGTGTTTGACAACAGGTACCACCCTAGACACTGCTGAGGGTGTTATATAGACTAGAGAATATGCACCAACCTTTCTAAAATCTGAAAATTGAAAACCCTGGCCCAAGGGTTTCGGATCAGGGATTTGGGTCTGTGTGTTATAGAGGGTTCGGGAAGGCACTGCAGCTGCAGGGAGGCCGGCAGACAGGCCTGTGCAGGCCCTCGGGGTTTGTGGACGAGGAGCTGGGGCCCCGGGGTGGGCCTGGGGCCGAGGCAGACACCGAGGGCAGCACTGGGCTGAGGAGACACAGTGCCGCACGTCCCGCTCACCCTCCTGCCCGGGGAGTCGGCACCCTTCTCGGAGGTGGCTCAAGGCAGCCTCCATCCCCCTGTCCACCCAGGGCAATGGGTGGGCCTGTGGCTTTACTTTGTGTTGCTTCCCTGGGGCACTGGGAATACTGGTTTTGGAATTTCAGATCCCAAGTTTGCAACCTGCTGCTCCCACCTCTGCCCTGGCTGGATGTGGCCTCAGGCAGGGCACCCTTTCTGGTCTCAGTTTCCCCATCTGCAAAATGGGATGAGAACTTCTAAGGCCCCTCCCAGCCCTCGGAGTCTGTGTCGTCCAGTGGCTTTAAAGGAAGAGTCATTCTAGCTGCTCATCCATAGCGCTCAGTGGCTATGGCGTAACTCATGCTACAGGCTGTCCTGTGAGCTGGAGAGCAGGGTCTTCTACCCCTTAGACCACAGCCCCTGCCTGCGGGTCCTGGGTTTGTGTGTTCACTGAGAGCCCTCATCTTTGCCCGAGGCTGGGGCTCTTACCCACCCCACCCCTCTCCACAGCGGTGGCTGGACCTCGTGGAAACCCCTGTGGATGTGTGGCTATGGACTCACACGGAGCACCGTGGGTATCATCGGGCTGGGGCGCATAGGTGAGGCCCCCACCTTCCCTCTGGCCTGCCGCAGCAACCTTGGCTTCATCTGAGTCTCTGGTGCCCGGTGTCTGGGTGTTGGCCATCCTTTGGAAAGAGTGGTCACCACTGGCCAAGTTCCCAGTGCACTTTGCATGCAGTAGGGACATCTAATGGACAGACCCAGCTTCATAAAACACTGGCAGAAACAAAAAATAAAAGAAATGAAAATAGGAGTTCCTTAAGAACTTGCTAGGTGACAGAAGCAAGTTGATGAGTCGGGATTCTTTGTGGTTAGAGCTCCATACACAACAGATGAAAGTGGCGATGGCTGGGTTGGGGCCTTGAGGAGGGGCTTCCTGTGGGACAGCCCGTGCTCCCCCAGGCCTGCCGGAATGTAAAGCTTTAACTCAGGAACCAGCGGGTCCAGGGAGCAGAGCTTACCTGTGATTCTGCCGACGGGGCAGAGCTAGTTTTCTCCCAGAGGCCCCGGCTTGGAGAAGTCTGGCCACACAGCTGTCCGTGGCTCTCCGGCATCGGCCCAGTCCAGAGGTGAGGGGAGGCGGGAGAGTATGGACAGTGTGGCCGGCCAGCAGTGCCTCACACCGGGGAGTTGCTTGGAGGAACCCACCAGCTTTGGGGCACATTCTGATTCTGGAAATCCAGCGACCCAAGCCTGTCTCCTGAGCAGCACATGGGAAAGTGTCTTGAAAGATTTGGGGCGAGTTGGCAGTTTGGCCACGCCACTGAAAAGTCCTAAGAGGTCTTGGGCTGCGTCAATAAAAGCAGAGGGTCCAGAAGGAGCGGGGGGGACTGCTTGGTCCTGGTATGCCAGACGCAGTTCTCAGGGATGGTTAGCACGTGGCCCTCAAGGTGCCCAGGACGTGTGAGGACAGCAGAAGCCAGTCACCACTGCCGAGGAGCGGTGGTGCTGCCTCTGGGTCTCTGAAGGGCTGTCACATGGCCCCCTAAGGGCGGTGTGGGCCTGTGGGGGGGCTGGTTCTAGTGGGGCAGGACCAGTTAAAGTCAGAAGTATGCTTCCCACCCCCACCCCCCGGGGCTCCCTGTCCCTGGAGCCGCTGGGTGCTGCTTCTGCCCTCTGAGGTGTTGGAGACAAGCCAGGACTCTCTTTGCCTCCAGGCCAGGCCATTGCTCAGCGTCTGAAGCCATTTGGCGTCCAGAGATTTCTGTACACGGGGCGCCAGCCTAGGCCTCAGGAAGCTGCAGAATTCCAGGCAGAGTTTGGTAAGTAAAACCTTGATTTCCATAGGAGCCCCATCTGTACCTGGTTAGAGGGTCCTCTGTATTTCTGTAGTGGCAGCATTTCAGGCAGGTGCATCTGGGGCCTGTGGCGTCCCTCAGGTACTAGCTAACCCACCGGGGCCCAGTCGGAGAGCACAGGGATGTACCCAGGCCACACAGTGGGTTCCCTTCGCGCCCGAGAACTCTCCAGGCTTCCTGTCTCTCAGAGTTCCTTGTCACCGCCCTCTGTGCCTGGGCAGAGCAGCAGGGATGGTGACAGACGTAAGGAATTGCTGGGAACTTGGACACCCAGTTTCCCTAATAAACTGGTGAGCACTGTCCCCCAGCCTTGTGTCCAGTGGATCCAGCCCCCTGGCAGGGTGCGCGGTGCCGTGAGCACAGGGCACCTGGATCTTAGCCATTCCTCACGCCCTTGGCACATTGGGCCCTGAAGGTGGTGACCTTGAACCAAGCTCCTGTCCCTCTCTGGCCTTAGTTTCCCCATCTGTGAGACCAGGGGGCTGGATAAACGATGTAGTACACCAGGACCCCACCAGTAGCTGTCAGTTATCAGAGGTGTTTGGGCGGACACGCGGCCTTCAGGAAGCATCTTGGGAGTTTCCAGTTTGGCAGGAGGAGGCAAGGGTTTGGTCTCCCATCCTTTTGCTGTCTCCAGCCTGGGACTCAGCATCTCATGGAACCCTGCCCTCCCCCAGTGTCCACCCCCAAGCTGGCTGCTGAGTCTGATTTCATCATCGTGGCCTGTTCCTTAACCCCTGCAACCAAGGGGCTCTGCAACAAGGACTTCTTCCAGCAGATGAAAAACACGGCTGTGTTTGTCAACATCAGCAGGTACACTGGGGCCGCCCAAGCTCCCTGGGGCACCGAAAACGTCCAGAAAGGGGCTGTCCCTGCTGCCGGGATCCCCAAGGCTTGTCCCTGAGGCCTTGGGCAGAGCCTACCACTCCCTTAACCAACCACCAGGCAGCCCCAGCTCCGAAGTACAGTAAAGGCCACAAGAGAGTGCCTCAGGCTGGGAGGAGGAGCTGTCAGAGCAGACCTGGCCTTTCTGGTTCCCAGCAGTTTCCTGAGCCATGCTCAGGGCTGGGCACGTGGCAGAGTTGGCTTGGGGAGTGGAGGCATGATAGCAGCAAGTTACCAGGTAACCTTGGGCAGCCCATGTTCTTCTCTGCTGCAAAGAGTTGGGTGTAACGATCTTAACAGCCCTTCAGAGGCTGACCTTCCATAACACTGAGCCTGGGTCTATCTGTCTGAGTTAGTGACAGCTTGAACCGTGATGCCTCTGGAAAGATAGGTCCCAACCCAACTTATCTCGGTTTATCACAGTGTCCCCAGGGTGCCTTCAGGCTACTGGGCATATTATGGGGGCAGACCCTCCCTCTCTGCCACTCCAATCCCTGCCTGGATGGTGCCCTTTGAACCTGCTTAAACCAGTTTGGAGGCAAGTAAAGGCAAAGGAAGGGATTCCATGGGATCCGCCTCAGGTCTCTCCACTCCAGAGGCCCCTGTAATTATTAATGTTTAGCCACAAAGGAGGTGCCCTGGAGGGGAAGTGAATCGGGCGGGAGCACAGGGCTGGCGCTGACGGCCGACGGTGGCTCCGCCTTGGTGTACAGAGCCCCCCGCACGGACCCAGGACTGGGCCGGGTGCTGCGCATTGGTACCTGCCGCAACGAGTATTACTTCGGGTGCAGGATGAAGTCTCGAGCCAGTCCTTTCTTTCCTTCAGTGGCTCAGTCACAGGAGGGAGGGCTGCTCACTCGGTTGGATGTGGTTAGGCGTATCCTTGTGTTGGGCCCGCGCCCCACAGCATGACGCCGTGGTTCTCAGCACGTTCTCGGGCAGACACACCTGGATGGGGCCCCACACAGATGCAGATCGTGGGCCCTGTTCCTGCACTAGGGGGTCGGTGAGCACGCCTGGGAGTGGGGTGTATTCTCCCCGTCTTGCAGAGGAAGGTGACACACCTGCCCAAGGTCACACAGCTATGGAGTGGTGGGGCTGGGGTTCCCGGTGTTACTGCACAGACTACTGTAAAGAAGTAGCTTATCAGCCTTACTGCTTTAAAAGGCAGTGCCAAGTGTGCCTGGTCCGCGGGGAAATGCATTCCGTGGGTTGTTCTGCCGTAGAGGAGGCCTGGGTGGAGGGAGCGTGGGGGCATCTGCGGCACCACTGTCCTTCCCAGGGGAGACGTGGTGAACCAGGACGACCTGTACCAGGCCTTGACTAGCGGGCAGATTGCAGCTGCTGGACTGGATGTGACGACCCCGGAACCGCTGCCTACAGACCACCCTCTCCTGACCCTGAAGAACTGTGGTGAGAACTTTCTGATGCAGAGTCACCTGGGCCCGCGGGAGTTAGAGGTGGTCTGGAGGTGCTGGGTGCGAGCTACCCTGAGCAGTACCGAGCACAGTGGGACACACCTGGGACCGTGCTTGTTGAGGCTGTTAGTGACGCTGGCACACTGCGCCGCAGGGGAGGGGCGTCCTGAGCACCGATGCTGCGGGGCCGAGGGCCGCACTTGGAGAAGTGCTGCCTCAGTGGTTGCTTCTTAGCCTCCCCAGTTACTTTGTGCCTGGTTAACAGCTTTTTATATTAAGTTCTGTCTGTCCTGGTAGCTGGTGTGCTTTCTGTCTCCAGACTCTTACATAACTGTAGGGGCTGAGCCAGTCCCTGTCCTTTATGTACGTTCTGGGATGGAACCCCACAGGGAAGGCCCCCACTGTCCTCACCGTCCGCACCAGGCTGAACGGAGGAACGTTGGCTGTCCCGCCTGGGCTGTTGCCAGCGGCTGGGAGAACGGTCCCATCCCCACAGGCCTGGCAGTTCAGCTCAGTGCCCTGGATACTGCTTTCAAAAGGCATTCTTTGGGGACTGGAGACCTTACTTGCTCTGCAGTGGGGCCAGAGGGAGCTGGTCTGTCCGCCCCTTCATCTTGTAGTTATTTGTGTAGATCAGAAGCCCTGTGGCACCACTTTCAGGGGCATGGGTGTGGTGTGGACGATCAGTGCTGAAACTTCTAAGCTGAACTGGCACCTGGTTTCACCGTCTGATATATGAAGGGCTGTGTCTAGATAGGCTCCAAGACCCCTTCTGGGCTCGACATCCTTGTATTTAGGATCGTATCTCTTGCCACCCTTGCACCTAGGTTGCAGTAGCCCCGAGTCCCTATACCGTTCCCCTAACCCTCAGCCCCACAGGAGTGGAGCGCGTAAGGACAGTAGGCAGATCAAAGACAAATGATAGGAAGGTGAATCAAAGAATACTAAGGCAGGTTCTCTTTATTCTTCTCACTGCAATCCCTAGTCAGGAAAACAGGACCCACTTTAAGGCTCTTGAAACACCCTTACCTCCCTCTCCTCCTCCCCTTTCCAGTGATCCTGCCCCACATTGGCAGCGCCACCTATGGAACCCGAAACACCATGTCCTTGTTGGCAGCTGACAACTTGCTGGCTGGCCTGCGAGGGGAGCCGATGCCCAGTGAACTCAAGCTGTAGCCAGACAGGAGGTGCTGAGGGTCAGGAGGCCCACTGTGCCCCTGGAGTCTGTCAGTGAGCGCAGGCTGGACTTGGACCCACAGGACGGGAGCCAAGGAAAAGTCTCATCTGTTCTGATCCTGCAGGAGGAGGACTGGTGTTGATACACGGGCTTGCCGCTTTTGTGGTTAGAAACATCTGAGCCAAAAGTATGTGATCTTATTAAATAATTCTCTGAGAGACTGTGTGGGCCTGTAACTGGGAGAAGCTAACAAGGGCATCTGCTTACCTTTCTAAAATCAGGGCATCTGGTGACCTGTGGGTTCCGCTCTCTGCCAGCCCTCCCCCCACCCCACCCCCAGCATGTGAACTATTAGAACCTGTCCAAACCACCTTACCCCTCATCTCCTCCTCAACTCCTTCACCTGTCCCTCACTGGGGATGGGACGACCATGGCCCAGGGGTGACCATGGCACTTAAATCTGCTACCTAGACCATCTAATTAAATATACATGGCAAAGAGAACCAGGTAAGGTCACAATACGCTTGTTTTGGTCAAGAATAATTGGAGGTAGGTGAGTTTCTTAATCTTTATTTTAAAATCCGTTTCAGCACCCTCCCACTTTACTCCTTTGTCCACCCCCTCCACCACCCCCACCCCCCAGGTGGATGCCCTTGCTCTGATCACCACCTCGCTTACTCCTCCCGAGGCCAGGCCTCCCGCATTGCCAAAGCCCCGCTCCTGCCGAGGGAATCCGGTTCCGGCTCTTCCCCACAGCCAAGCTCAGCCGGCAGATGGAGCTTTCACCTGGGCAGGCAGGTGAGGGAGCAGCCGATAGCGCAGGCTGAAGCGGGCTGTCAGAGGCCTGGGTGTGCTGAGAACAGAACCTCACACACGTCTTCACCTCAAAGACAGAAAGAGTGCAGGGAGAGTGGAGGAACTGAATTGAGGGCAATGACAATAACTGTGATTGACAGCATTAAGAGTATTTTGGAGGAGATTTGGGTTTTTTAAAAAAGTACTGGTCAAAGCAGGGTTAGAAGAGAAAGCCATACTACTTCCCTTTTTTCTTTCAACCTTAATAACCTAAGCGAAGAAAAAAGAACACATACTTAGTTAGAGGCATGAATGTGACAAATTTTTTATTTCAAAATCTCAAATTTTGACCAGCATAGCACCACTGACGTAGGTGCCCTGATAGAACTTTATGATTTGATCACCAGAAATGATTATGCCAGGCTATAATTAAGGCTAACCAATCAAAATTCAGGTACCCAACACCAGTTCTAATTCAGGTAGAAACTACGGATCACAGGAACCCTGAGACTGGTTTTGCAGGGAACCTCTGAATTATTTTTAAGTTCTATAGCACGTATGAGGACACTGGCCCAAAAGCTTGCTTCTCACATGTAGAAACTGACTAAGAGGTAGATGAGAGATTCCAGATTCCATCTAGCAGTGGAGAGGCAAGGCTCCAGGCTCTGTATCAGAGACAGGCCCTAAAGCGAAGTCCGCTTAAGGCTGAGCTGAAGTGAGGCGCAGCCTCCCGGCCCCTCCCCCTCAAGATGGAAGGGAAGAGAGCTACCCCTGCTCTTCCCCTTGCTGCTGGCTCCTCTCCCCCGGCCCAGGCAGGGCCTCTCTTGTGCTCCGCCTTGACCCACCTGCCTCCCAAGGTTAATCTCCCCACAAGACACTGGTCCCCACATCAAGTAGAGGGGTAGATGAAGAGCCCCCTCACATCCAGTCAGAACACGACTCCAACAACAGCCGCACGCACAACTGCATTTCACACGTGATCCCATATCCTCCAACGGGGTCTCCCACGTCTGCTGGAAAGGAGAGGAATCACAGAAGTTTCCTTTTTGGCTTTCCTCCCTGGGAATCAGTTCATAGGAGATGCTAAGCCTGACTATGAACAATGTGAGTTTATCCACAGACAGATGTGTAACTGCACACACTAGAGTAAGGGGAGAAAACACATGCTGATTGTTTTAGGCTACATGTACTTAGCTTTCTAAACAGTTCTAAATAAGAACCGAAGGACTTCTTTAGATTACGCACAATGGTTTGGTGTCTCTGAAAGAGCTGTATAAAAAATGAACTCATGTTCATGCATGAATTAAACTGACTTCATGAGCTCTCCAGAGACCTGTCGCCCTGGATGCACACGAGCCCGGGCTCGGCCTTGAATAGGTGCCGCCGACAGCCCTGACGGCGCAGGTGGGGTTGGCGACACGAGGCAGGGGGGCCCACGGAGGCCCCGGGCAGTGGCCCAACTGTGTCCTCCAGCAGTCTCCGGTGCTACTCGGTGACTTCCGTGCTCCGGGCTGCCCAACTCTTACAAAGTCTGGAAAATACTTATCATAGTAGCGGAACACCGCTACTATGTTTGGATTTTAAAAAATTTGAGACATTCAGTCTTGGGTTGGGGCAACAACACTAAAAGCTCAGGGTCTAGACTTTAAAACTATAGTATATAAAAGTGATCAACCCACGGTGGAGACGGGTTAGCATCATTTTTGGTTAGTCTGCAACAAAAACAGTAATGCAGGCCTGGACAAGATGCCACGCGGGGCAGGAGAGTGCGGAGAAGCAAAGCAGAGAGCGGACCTGTCACTGGTGAGATGTGTCACACTGGACAGGCCCCCAAAGCCTGGATGGAGCAAAGGGTGATGCATCATGAAAGATCCCACAAAACAGGACTCCACATCATTTAACAAAGACAAACACTAGCTCTTTTCTGACTTCCAAACATGGAACTGTAACATATGTAATACAGGTTGGGTAAAATACTGCTAAAACAGCACGTACAGAAACAACACCTTACTTGCCACTCCCTACGGTACATACTCCATTTACAACTGTGTTTTTAAAACCAGGAAAAATTGTTAAAACATCTATCCAGCAGTGATGTTTTCAAAAGTATTTTCACCTAACAGTCCAGAGAATGCTTGCTCTGGACCCAGTGTCAGCACCATCAAAGTGCAGTGTCTGTGACTGCAGTTGAGACAAAAATTAAAAATACAGTACTTGCTGAGGCCTCGGACTAGCTCACGATACACTTTAAAGCATTTGTGGCGGACAGGCACGTCCCCAAGGGCCTTCCTCTCAGACAGGCACAAGATCGCCACTGGCTACACGTAAGTACAGTGCGCAGCGCTGTACAGGTATGTAACATTCCCTTCAGAGGATAGAGGAAATTTACTTAAATGCTTCACAGAGTTTTACAAAAATTGCTAAAAAAATTTTTTTGCACTTCGATTTTTAATTTTTAAATGTGCCACTTTTAACGCCATCAATTACAAACTACTTTCTGACCGCATTACTCAACCCTAAGGAAGAACTCGGTTTCAGGGATCGCTTCCCCCTCCGGAAGTGTGCATCTCACTCAGATGCGGCAGCAGCCCAAGGGCCCCGCCCGTGTACTCTCCACCTGCTAGTCACCGGCATTTGCACCAGCCATCGGGGGGCCTGAGGCCTCCAGCGCAGTGGCCTCTACCACCAACCGGAAGAGCCGTCTGCTTCGGTCCGAAGACTGGCGTCGGCCTGCTGCCAAGCGGTGAGGGTTAGAGCAAAGTGCTGGGAAGATTGCTGCCCTGCCAGCGCAGGCAGGTAGTCTTTGAATGTTTATACAGGTGGCTGGACTGACTGAACCTCTTGCCGCACTTGAGGCAGGCGTACGGTTTTTCACCTGTGTGAACTCGGATGTGCTTCTTGCAATCTGTCAAGGTCAGAAAAGTCTTGCAGCAGATTTTGCAGGCATACTTGCGAGCCCCCTCTACAACCAAGACGTTGTGCTCTGATAACGCCTTCTTGCACTTGGACAGCACATCAGCAGATGCCCTGGTCAACTGCGGAGGACCGGGCTGCGAAGGATGGCCGTTTTCAAATGAGGACGTGGCCGCATTCATCATTAGCTGGGAACTGGCAGAGTTTTCTGGGATCTGTGAGCTCCTGACAGAAGTTACAACTGGCATTTTGGGAGCTATGCGTCGGTAGTATGGAAAGTTACTGGCTCCTCCTCTCGGGGAACCCATCATGACCCTGGAGAAGGAGGAGTGGAGGCCCAAACCAGACCTGGAAAAGTCCATCCCAAACTGTTCTCCTCCTTGGTAGCCTGAGGTCTGCACGCATGGCAGGCCCATCACCTCTTGCATAGGCCTGACGAAATGGGAGTCTGCAGGCTCACTGAACGGGTTCTCCGCATGAGAGCCAGGGGCCGAGGAGGGCCCGCCCGCAGGCCCAGCCTCTGGACTCAACAAATAAGGGGCCTCCCCCTCCAGCCTACAGTCACTAGTAGTGTTTGGGATATTATCATCATTGTTCTGATTTGCACTAAAGTTACTCCCTCTGCCCTTGTTAAGAAAATTTGAAATGCTGAAAGTGGATTTATGTTCTAGGTTATTTGTGACTTCCAAAATATGGATGTCACCTACCCTATCAGTGCTAGACTGGGGATCTGAAAAACTCCGATCACTGCTTTCAGGGCTGAGGTCTATCTTCTCGGCACTGACCACAACCCCTTCCACTTCCACGGATTCACTGCCTTCTGCCTGGGAAGTCACATCGCTCACTTCATCCTGAGGCTCAGGAGAGCTCAGGGGCTCAGACTTAACCACCACTCTCATGTGTTCCTTCTCTCCAAGGCCAACCTCGGGATTTTCACACTGAAAACCACTTTTCTCGGCTGTAGCTTCCTGCTCAAAACTCGTCTCAACTTGAGTTGCACGGGAGGCCATAGACAACGGGGCCATGCTGCCGGCAGTATTGTCTGACTGGCTGGGCACCTGGGCGTCTTCTTGAGCACCAAAAGACTGGTCGAACATGATGGCACTGTCTTCCTGGTTGTCGGCCATCCCGTCAGCCTTAGGGTTATCCACGATTTTCAGGGAATCAGGTGAGAAGAACTCCTCCCGAGAATGAACCCCTGATGGCCCGTTCTCCGGTGTAACATCAGCAATGGCAGACTCGTCCATGGCGGGCCGGAGGCGCTGTCTGGCCCGCTCCTCTGCAGACTGCTTGCGCTTATGAAGGCGTCTCATGGGGAAGGGTGTCCGCTGGTCCAGGTTACTGCGCATCGAGGAGCTCATGGGCGCTGGCTGCTCCTCGCCACTCTGGCTGGAATTGAGGGCTGAGCTCACGATGCTCAGCCCCAGCTGCTGCAGCATAAAGGAGCGCTGCATGCGGGCGCTCTGCTCCTGGACGCGCTCACTGGGGGGAGACATGGGCAGCGTCCTTGTCGTTAAGTAATGTTTACACGCCTTAACAACAGAGTTCAGATGCAGGTGAGAGGCTGCCAATAAGACATCCATAACATTGCTCTCCCCCAGCATGAGGGTGGAGGTGTACATCATGTCAATCAGTGCGGCAAAGGCCTCCGCTGTCACTACCTCGCTATCCAGCTGGATCATGTTCATGGTCTGATCTCCCTCTGCCACTGAGAACAGGGCTCGGAAATGCGTGCTGCATGCTGCCAGTACCGAGCGGTGGGCTTTAAAATGTCTGTTCCCCACGACAATGACACAATCACAGAGCTGCCCGTGAAGTCTCTGGTAGTTCAGCTGCTGGAAGATCTGTTCAAAGTGTCCAGGAAAATCCATGATCCTATAGAAAAAACAAAGAAAGTGTTAAGACTTAGAAAAGCTGAAGTCAAAGTCAGAGCACAGAGGGTGCGATGAAAAGAGATGTGGACAGCCAAGCTTGGCCCTTTCAAAGCTGTTGATATTTCTCATGATGGGCACACAAGACTAAAAACCTGTCAAATAAGGAACAAATGCGAATTCAGCTAACAATCCTGGAAGCATGTACACATGTGGCATCAGCTACTGGCTCTTTACGGGCTCCCCTTCACTCTTCATAGGACTCACTTTTAACACTTAGGGACCCATGTTAGAAAAGACCAACATGTAAGTGGTGGAATAGCTATCCCATAGAAGTGAATTAGAATTCTGCATTCCCTAAGGACAGTGAATAAGCCCCATGAAATTCCGGTCTTTTAGCAACCTTAAGAGTGAGAGGGGGCAGATCAGTACAGAAAGTGGGTTAAGATAATTCACAAACAGGAAATCAGAGCGCTATTAGAAAAGGAGAAAGATAGCCAGAGAGCCAGTGATACCACATGATACACTAGGCAACAAAGTGATCTGGTCAATATAAGGACAACCCACATCTAATTTGTATTTCATGTTCTTTATAAAAACTAGTCACTTGAAATAAGGCAATGTATAAAGCAGATTATATTTTCCAAGATGGCTGGCATCATTAAGATCGCCCATCCTGCACACTTTCTTACACTGTGACACTGACACCCCCTCTCATCAAGAGGTGGGGTCCATGTTCATTCCCCTTGAAGCCAGGCAAATCTATGACTATGGCAGAAATTACAGTTTTTCTTCCACTCCCACTGATTTGGGAGCTGGGTCATAAAAAGCAACAGAGCTTTTGCCTGCTTTTTCTGGCTTGCTCTTGGAACCCAGCCACCATGCCATGAGGAAGCCTAGCTGAAGTCTAGCTGACAGTCAGCACTCACTCCCACGCATGAGTATGACTTCAAGGTGACTTCAGCCCCATGACAGACCCTGAGAGAGAATCATCTAGCTGAGCCCAGTCAACCCCTAGAACTATTAGAGGTAATAATAAAATGATTTTTGTTGTTTCAAGCCATTAAGTTTGCAAGTGATTTGTTACATAGCAACAAATAATTGGAACAATGTGAAACTTGTTAACATTTCCTCAAAAATCAACATTCAAATATTATCTCCAAGGGACACTTTTTTTGGGGGGGGGCTCTGCCTACTAAGTCTTTGGGGGAAATCACTTTTCACCCATTCTTAGTGCTTGTGCTGCAGATCAGACTGCCCTAAACCTCTGAGTTCCAGGAGTAGACAAATAATCCAGGGAGATCTGGCCCCATGACTCCAGTGATTGTTTCAGAGATGGGTATGTGACCCACACCATGCCAATTAAGAGTCTGTCCTGGGATTCTCTTCACCTAGCTTGCAAGTTATAAGGTAGATTAAGTCTATCAGTGATGGTGGCCATTTCTGCCTGTCTGAGAAGGAAGCCAACACAAAAGAAAGCAGTACCCCCCCCCAAAATGTGCTGATGACAGCAAGACCCTGGGATCCAGTCATGACTATAGGTGGCATCACCCTAGGATTTCCTACTTCATGAGCCAATGAATTCCTCTTTTATCTTAAACTGGTTTATGTTGGATCTGTCACACAGTCAAACATAAAGTTTAAAACATAATTTCAGAAAAACCCAAATAACATGGCTATCCTAAAACCTTTGTGGATCTAGAAGGGGTATTTAAAAAAAAACCAGTTAGTTTAGGAGATATAAAATTTGCTACTCTCAGCTCTGATGGAAGAGAATCATGAATCAAGATCATGGTTATTCAAAACTCCCAAGCAACTGCGGCAAACTTGGAGGTCCAATGTAAAAGCGATAGAAAGAGCTCATGCCAAAAAGGTAAGTGTTTTACCAAAAGCTTACGTCTAAAGCCTTCAAACCAAGGAAAAAAACTTCAGGTTTCTTTAAAAGATTTCAAAATGTGACAATACGAATCTAAATAGTTGGGAGGAGATACAGCAAGTAATCTACCAATTTGTAACTCTCTGACTCACAGCAAGTGTGTACTACAGTATTTGTTATCTGCAGGAACAGATTTTTAGTAATTTCCAAACTAAATATAATTAAGAAAATACATTTATACCACTGCTCATTATATTAACATGAATAATCAAGAGCTGTTTTCTCAATAGATTTACTTTCCTAATAATGCTTTACTTAGACTAATAAAAAAGTTCATTTGTGTTCTAGGAGAACAAACCAATTAATAGCACATTTTAAACTATTTGACTTATATATTGACCTACCCACATGCTTTTCAATAACTGACTTCATAAGGAAAAGCACACCCATACTCAAATACCATCTAACACCGTATGGAGTGATTTGCTGCCTGTGTGCCAGACAGGACCTGCAAAGTTGCCACCTGCAGGAAGTGTCTTAACAGTCTAAGGAATTCTTAACATTCAGTATCCTTAATCTAGTTAAGATCCTAGCAGAAAAAATAACCAAACAGAATTTTTTCTCCATTTTTAGAGATGATACAGACAAAAATAAGTGTAAGCGAACAAAACTAGGCAAGGTCCCAGAGAAGCAGTCTAGGATTCTGACAGGACTCCAAGTCCTGAAGTCCTAGAACGTTCGCCCATTGCTCTGATTTGACTAAGTGGAAGTAGGGAACGGCTAAGACTAGGTGGGCACAGAGGTGCCGAGCGTCAACCCCAGAACTCGATCCGTCAGTGTTTACTAATTCTATAACCTCTCTGTTTCTGCTCTGTCAGGGCTGGCTCAGAAACTGGACAGATCAGGTCTAGTAGAAAGGGGCTCTATCAATGACTAAAAAGTGAGCATGACTGGGGAACTCAAGCTAGAGCCAGATCCCTTACCATCTCCCCCTACCCTCCAACTCTCCCTGCTCTGCCACCTTGTTTTCCAGCTCAAAATTCCTACGGATTGGCTGACCTAGAACTTCATGATTCCATTTGAATAAGAAAAGGTATTAGTGCCCTACTTGTATTCCTAGTGCAAACTCAAAATGCTGTTTCTACTAAAACAGTTTTTGAGGGCAGGGCATTTTCTTTCTCCCTCCCTAAGTGCCTGATATACAGCTCAGTAAATTATTTGTTGAATGAGCACTGACTGTGTACAGATGAACTACAACAGCATATTACCCAACAGTCATTTTCCTGAGAGTCCCAACTATCTCTAAAATCAGCCAAAACCCAGAAAGTCTCAGAATATCCAAAATAAAGATCAAAGCCTACATCTGAAAGATTTCCTCACAGGAAAGTCCTCAAGCGCTCACATAATCTTTTGTTTTAAACAAACAAAATTCAAGTTTTTCTAGTTTCCTAACTGACTGAAGATGAGCAACACCAATTCTAGAATGAGGGCAAGAGGTGGCTGCACAGTGACAGCTGCATAAATAAATAAATAAATAAATAAATAAATAAATAAATAAAGACAGACAGACAGACAGACAGACAGACAGCTGATCCACTAAGGGAGAAAAGAGGCCCAGCAACGTGGGAGCCAGGTACTGGAGGGCCATACAACCCAGAGGCTGCAACATCCCATGAAGGCGCTTGTGTATTTGGTACACAAATTCATTCATCCAATGTTTGGAAGTGCTTGCTTCTTTCAAGGTTAAGTGCTATGGAACAGAGACTGATATGGCATGATGGCATGGTCCTAACTGTCACGGGTGCTTAGCGGAAACACGACATATACAAATAATGACCAAGTGGAGAGCATTAAGTACCACCTAAGAGATGAAGTGTGCTCAAAGGGTCAGAGAAGGCAAACGTTATTTCCAGCTTCTTGGTGGCCCTGACGACAGAGCTGGGTACAAGTTTGCACTTGGATAAAATGAGACGTAAAATACATTCCACGCAGAGGTAAAAGTGGGGAGAGGTCTGAGGTGCGGGAGGCAGTGTATCTCTTCTGGCTGGAGAGCAGGTAAGGCTAGAAAGGCAGGTATTGGAGAGCAAATGCTCTTAACTGATAATGATCACCACGCATCGTGAGAAAAATTAACAAAGAGGCATATAATTTTCATCTAAAGACTATCATCACTTTTCACGTAACTTTTGTAAAAAAATATTTTAATTCCACTTTTTGTCAGAGAGCGCACGCACAAGCAGGGGGAGTGGCAGGCAGAGCAGGCAGAGGGAGAAGCAGGCTCCCCGTGGAGCAAGGAGCCCAAGGCGGGACTCGATCCCAGGACTCTGGGATCATGACCTGAGCCAAAGGCAGACGCTAACCAACTGAGGCCCCCCAGGTGCCCCTAATTCCATTTTTTAAAGCTTGAGCACAGTATCAGTCAGGGTTCTCGGTTGCAGCAACAGAAACTGTTTCTAGTTAACCTAAGCACAGAAGCTGCTGAAAGAATTGATGGGAAGACTGGACACCTGAGCTTGACAATCTGGCCAGAATGCTTGCTGTCTGTGTGCTGGACACAGCCACTTCTACAAGAATGCTGTTCCCTTCATTATTGTTAGTTTCAATTCTTGAATACATGTCTTTTTTAATATTATGTGAGATGAAATGGAAAGTACACTTGAAGTAATTGTGCTGCATACTAAAATGCAATGCAAGGAAAAATTCTTGTGCAATTTTTGAGTTGTAGGCTGAACTAATTGCCTTTTTCATGGAACACCATTATAACTTGGAAGAACAATGACAAACTATGGTTATTCAGACTTGCGTATTTGCCAGACATCTCTTGAAGATGAATGAAATGAGCCTGTCATTTCAAGGAAAACAACTTATAGTATTTGTTGCCTATGATAAAATTTGAGCTTTCAGGTAAAAATTGGAATTTTGGGAAATTTGTACATGTCACTGTGAGTTCGTGCTCAAACCCAATGAGATGATTGGTGATATTAATGGAATGTGATTTTTTTTTTATTATAAATGCATTAACATTTGGAAGATCTGCATAACCCAGTGAATCAGTATGTTCCAAATGACCAATGTTATAAAGTGTGATGTTAAAAAATAAGTTATGGATTAAAAAATTCATTCAAAGTGCAAGATACATACCAATGTATTTCAATGTAACGGAATATGAAAAGTTTGTTGACATGGTTTCAGATTACACATTGCAACCAACCACTTAAGAAAATACCATTTGCGGGCGCCTGTGTGGGTCAGTTGGTTAAGCGACTGCCTTCGGCTCAGGTCATGATCCTGGAGTCCCGGGATCGAGTCCCGCATCAGGCTCCCTGCTCAGCAGGGAGTCTGCTTCTCCCTCTAACCCTCCCTGCTCTCATGTACTCTCTCTCTCTCTCATTCTCACTCTCTCAAAATAAATAAATCTAAAAAAAAAAAAGAAAATACCATTTGCTGAGCTCTGTTAACAGTATCAGAAAAGAATATCCAAAGTTATTTGAAAAAGCTACTAAAATACTCTTCCCTTTCCCAAGTACATATTTGTATGATGGTGGATTTTTCTTGGTATACTTTAATCAAGGTTATAGCACAACAAATTGAATACAAAAGCAGGTATGAGAATCCACCTGTCTTCTATTAAACTAGACATTGAAGAGATTTTCAAAGAAATGTAAATCAGTACCACTCTGAGTATCCTGGTGCCCAGATCTTGGTTTCAAATACCATTTTCTAACAAAAGGAACTAGTGCTCTTTGGAGGATTGGCTGATTCTAGGACTGGGGCTGAAAATATACAAGATAAGCCTGCAGTATCTTACAGTGTCAGGAAGTAAGGAAATGCTTCAAACAAACGAACATGAAAATGGGAATATGTGAAAGGGACATGGGACCCAACAGGAGAAGGAGCTCCCAAAGGCCAAAATTGGAAAAATCTGAGCAAAAAGATAAATAAAATACTATTGGGGGGCGCCTGGGTGGCTCAGTCATTAAGCATCTGCCTTCAGCTCAGGTCATGATCCCAGGGTTCTGGGATCCAGCCCCGCATCGGGCTCCCTGCTCCACAGGAAGCCTGCTTCTCCCTCTCCCACTCACCCTGCTTGTGTTCCCTCTCTCGCTGTATCTCTGTCAAATAAATAAATAAAATCTTTTTAAAAAATACTATTGGATTATACCCCAAGTATATAAAATAAATATCCACAGATCCGTACTGATATAGATTGCTTACACACATAGATGGAGAGAAGAGTCAAATCTTCTGTGCAGAAAAATTCCAAGTAAATTATGTAGATACTCTACCCTCAAAGAGATGGAACATAACTCTCCCCACTCCTTGATGTGAGCTGTGCATAATGACTTCCTTCCAGGGTACAGTACAATATGCCTGTTATATTACAAAAAATCAGTACTCCAACACAATTTCTAATCTGTTGGAGCTGTCAGAAAGCTAAATCAAAGCTTTTAACAAATATATGTATAATTAATCAAATGAAAAGCACCCCCCAAAACTGAACCTTGAGATGAAAAGCCACTATTCAGTGATGAAAATGATGAAAACAACCATAAGAGCAGCAGTTCACTCAGAAACAGCTGGTCTTTAGCATATGATAAGTTCACTTCATACTCAGACAAAAGGTGCAGTGTAGTGTTACATTCCAGCCCACCGGCTACACTAACAAAATTTGGCTCCGACTATTCAATGTTCATATTTGAGAAGTGTTAAGTACAGTAAAAGAGAAATATATGCTTAAAACTGACACAGGGGGAAAGTATTTGTTCATTAAAAATTTACATTTAAAAAATATAAGTTGAAAGCTAACACAGACGCAATATCTTAACTTTTTCTTTTCCCTTTCCAAGGAGAAACTGAGGCAGATTCAAGGTTCTGCGTTGCCACTACAGCAAGCTTTGTCTCACTGCGCGTAAGGTATTTTTAAGTCTTACTCCCACCGAAGAATTCCAATTCAGTATAATTCATGTTAAGTACTTTATTTTTCTAAATATTTTTAATTTTATTTTTTAGGGGAGGGAAGGGGTGAGGGAGAGGGAGAGGGAGAGAGAGAATCTTAAGCAGACTCCACGCCCAGCACACAGCCCCACCCAGGGCTCAATCTCACCACCCGGAGATCACGACCTGAGCCGAAATCAAGAGCTGGACACTTAACTGAGCCACCCAGGTGCTCCAATGCTAAGTACTTTAAATATTAAAACATCTGCATGCATTTTGAATCAAAGCGACTTTTTAAAATGACTTCAACTTCTTGTGACAGTCTTTCAACAAAGTCTCTTTCGAGAGCACTGACCTCTAAATTTAGGAAAACATCCTACCCTAAGGTGCTTTTCTTCCAAATCTTACCGCATTTAGAATTTTGCTAGAGATACCTCAGTTAACCAGAATACAGCGTGCCAGGATCCCCAGCAACTACGTTTTGACACAATTTTTAGAACAAACAACAAGTTGACTTCAGAACTCTAAATGGTTCACTTACTCAGCAAAACACAAGGGCCCAGAACAGGTCCCCAACCAGTTAGTCTTAACCTGGCAGGTCACCAAGCTCGCTGTGGTGGCCAGGCCAATCCTCCCAAGTTTGCTGGAATTTCCAGCGGGGGTTAAAGCAATAGCTAGCAGCAGGCCTCCCCTTCGTTTAGGGGCCCTTCTCTAAAACTCTTTCTTCTCTCCACCTCTGCTCTTTTAGCTTGCTGCCAACCACCCTCATCTCAGAAATCGCCAAGACTTTAGCAAATGAAAAGCAAGTTCTCCAGAAGATAACTAGGTGGCCAGCACACCTTTTTAATTATCTAAGGCACAAGTGTCCGTACAAGGATAGCAAATCATCAATGACTAAGGCACAACATTCTCTTCAACTTCTAAAAATCCCAGTATCTTCTACTTAACTACAACTGGAAAGTATATGAATGTATTTTGGGAAAAGTTCTGTTTCAAATCTTGAAGGTGAAGGGTTACTTCTATTCATTCAAATTACCAGAACCGGAGCGTATTACTTAGTAATCAAGACTTTACTGTTCTTTTCCGTAAAAATTTTCTTGCGAATAAACATTTAGGATTTGTCTCCTATAAAGAACTTAGCTTCTTACAGCACCCTCCACCAGGACAGAATGCAGACTGACTTTATAACAACCTTTTGTTTTTTTTTGTAAGGTTAAAAACTGACCTTCCACCCCCCCCTTAATTCACTGCCTGATGTTAACATTTATGTACAAATCTGTCCTCCAAACAAGGGGAAGAGGGGGAACGGCTGTTCTTACCACTGCAACCCCCACAGCTCCTAGCACGAAGCCTGGAAAAAGTGGACATTCAATAAATGCCCAGAAACAGTTTAGTCCTCACATAACAAGCTGGGGCATTCCAAAAGACTGGCTCCACCCCTCCAGGGTCAACCGCCGGTCCCCGATTCCAGACCGCCTCGGCCTTGCTCGGGTGAAAGGAAACCCCGCTCACAGAGCCAGGAAGAGGGCAACGAAGCCACCCGACCCCAGCCCGTAGGGCGGCAGATCCTCTGTTAACCCGCCAGCCTGTAGGTCCTGGGCCTTTCCCACGCCATCCCAGGAACCAACGTCGCCCGCCCGCGGACCCGTGGGGGCAAGAGCCCCCGCCCCACCCAGCAGACATTCTGGCGTCGGGACCTGGGGGACGCCTGCGCAGAAGAACCCGCCTCCCACCCGCCTGGCCCCTTGGCTCCGAAGGGTAACAATACCCCTTCAGAAAGACCGGCAGGGTAGGCGGGGGTCACCGGTACGCGTCTGCGCGCGCCCCGACGCTTAGGCGCGAGTCGGCTCGCGCCGCCCGCCCAGCTCTCCCGGAGCTCAACGGTCTCCACGTGAGCGCGCCCGCGCGCTCCACCACCGCCGGTGCTGACAGGGTCGCCTCACCTGAACCGGGCTCCGCCCCCCTGCTCGCTGAAGGAGGCGGTGACCCCTCTCCGATCCGGCCTGACAGTGTCGGAGAAGGCGGGAACGTCCAGGCCGGCGTCTCCGCGATGGGATTTCCTCCCCCTTCCGCCCACCCCGCCTCTTGTCCCCCAGCTTCTTCGGCCCGTTCGCCGCCGCACTCTGAGAACACCGCGGCGGCGGCCGACAGTAAACGGAAGTGACGCCCGCGAGAGAGCCTACTCCGCTCCATTCCTCCTCCCTCCGGCCGAGCTGCAACCAATGAGAAGGGGAGGGGGCGGGGCCGGGGCAGAAGGGCAGCCAGCCGGCGCGCGGAATCCGGAGGAATTTACTCTGCCCCCTGGAACGCCGACCAATCGACGGCCCCAGGAGCTCGCTGTGTTTACTACCGACCGAATCCGTGAGCGCTGTGACCAATCACCATTTGCCTTACAACACGTAAAACTGTTATCAAACGCCTTTTAAGGCGGGATTTATCACTAAGCGGCTCTAGGTTTGGACTGTAGAAAAGAGACTGTGTGCTGCAGCCAATCAATAGCCGTTATGGTTGAGGTACGCGGGCTTTCCGCCTAATTGTGCCAATCGCAGTCGCGGCTGCCTGGCCAGGCCAATCCGCCGGGGAGTGTGTCCCACCATTGGCTGGACCTGAAGGATTTCCCCACCCTTGCGGCGTCCGGCCCTGCCGTGACCGCCCGCTCGCTCTCTGAAGCGGTGCCTTTTGCGGAGCCCACAGCCGCGGCGGGCTGGAGGTTGAAAATTCCGAGACGCTGTGTAGTTGAATTGGGCCAAAATCCAGGCTAAAATCGCTGAACCAAAAATACCGTCTGTCCGATAGCACTTGGGTGCGATACCGCCGCACGTCCAGTCCCGGCGGCGGCGTTTCCCAGCGCGGGTACTCAAAGAGTCCCGCGGCTGTCCCGGCCCCGACCCGCCTTTCTCTCCGCATTCCGTGCTGCGGGTCGGATCCGCCTGCCGGCTCCAGAACCTACGTGGAAGGCTCGTGGACGCTGTCAGAATAGAGCAGGCTCCGGGGCGGCTCCCGAGCTCCCAGGTGCACGCTCGGATGCAGAGCCCGAGCAGCCTCCCGGGGACGCCGGGCTCTGGGCGGGGAGGAAGCCCTCCTTCCTCCGGTGAAGAGGAGAGAAGCAAGCCCGTGAGGGGCCTTCCGGCGGGAGCTGTCCGAGAGCTGTGCGTGGCTCGGGAGACAAAGGCAGGCTGGCGATCGCCGCGGGTTCTTTTCGGGGTGGGGATGGGTCGGGGGTAGGGGGAGACTTTTAAAAATGGAACACCCCACTTCTTCAGAACTTAATACTTAAATATCATTATAGCCGATCCATTCATTCAGACGTTACAGGTTGGAAAAGTTGCCCTTTGGGTTTATTTCTTTAAGGCCTCAACGAAGTCTGATGGTAAATTCTGTTCATTAAGATTGCCTAACATTTTAGGGCGCCTGGGTGGCTCAGTCGTTAAGCGGCTGCCTTCGGCTCAGGTCATGATTCCAGGGTCCTGGGATCGAGTCCCACACGGGGCTCCTTGCTCAGTGAGGAGCCTGCTTCTCCCTCTCTCTACTGCTCCCCCTGCTTGTGCTCTCTCTCTCTCTGACAAATAAGTAAATAAAAACCTTAAAAAAAAAAAAAAGATTGCCTAACATTTTAGAGCCCTTACACGTTTTACAGCAGATTGGGCAGTAAAATTATAAAAATTCTGACAATAACCTAGGCAATGTGAGAGGTCCTTTCATATACATGATCCTTACAAACTGGAAAAAGTTAAAAAGATCTGTATATTTATTACTTAGGAAAGTGTGAAAAGGCCCCTGCTATGTTGTTGGTGGGAGTATCATTGATGCTTTCTTTGAAGATAACTTGGTCGTATCTCTCAAAATTTAAAATATGCGTTCATTCCCTTTTAACTAGCAATTCCTTCTAGAAATGTATTCTGAAATACACAAATGTGGAAATATATACAAGAGGCTTTTGATCACAGATGTTAGTAGGAGAAAAAAGGAAACAATCTGAATGTGCATCTACAGAGGATTACAAAAAAATTGATATGTACATATTATTGCTCCTTCATCTCTAATGATCCCAATACATATAAAACAAAATTAACAAAAACCTGCATGTGGAGGTACACATAAAAGTTTGTAAAGATATGGCTAAGTATCAAAGGATACAATCAAACTCTTCACAGTAGTTACCTCAGTGAAGGGGGAGGTGATAAGGAAATGTTTAAGAGTTTAATTTTTAGTCCTTATATACTTCTGTATTAATTTAATTTTTGTCAGGCTCCCTGTTCGGCGGGAATCCTGCTTCTCCCTCTCCCACTCCCCCTGCTTGTGTTCCCTCTCTTGCTGTGTCTCCCTCTCTCTCTGTGTCAAAATAAATAAAATCTTAAAAAAAGATTTAGTTAGTTATTTTGACACAGAGAGAATGAGAAAGCATAAGGAGGGGAGCGGCAGAGGGAGAGGGAGAAGCAGGCTCCCTGCTGAGCAGGGAGCAGGACTCCATCCCAGGACCTGGGATGATGACCTGAGCCAAAGGCAGACGCTTAACTGACTGAGCCACCCAGGCGCCCTGATTTAATTGTTTTTCTTTTTTAGATTTTTATTTATTTAGTTGACAGAGACACAGTGAGAGAGGGAACACAAGCAGGGGGAGAGGGAGAAGCAGGCTTCCTGCTGAGCAGGGAGCCCAATATGGGGCTCGATGTGGGGCTCGATCCCAGGACCCTGGGATCATGACCTGAGCCGAAGGCAGACACTTAATGACTGAGCCACCCAGGTGCCCCTTAATTTTTTTTTTAGGTAGGGTCCATGCTGGATTTGAACTCACAGCCCTGAAATAAAGACCTGAGCTGAAATCAAGAGTCAGATGCTTAACTGAGCCACCCAGGCACCCCTGTATTTAATTTTTATAATAATCTTTATTATTTTAATAGTATTTATGAAAACCAGGAATTTTAGGTTGTTCTGGTTTTTAAATCATTGACAATATTCTTCCTAAATTTAGATATAAATTTTTCCATGAAAATACCCGATTCTTTTTGAAACTAGACACTTGATTCTAAGACTCGTAAGGGAAGATAATATTGCAAGATTAGTCACGAAAATTCTGGAAAAAATTTACAAGGCAGCTATAGCCCTAATAGTTACAAATGTATTTCATAATGCTTTATTGTGTAAGAAAAAAAAAAAACTTGGAGAGAGGATTCCGGGAAGATGGCAGAGAAAGAAGCATCAAGAATCTGTCTCCTCACCCACATAATAATTGCACTGGCAGAATCTGTCTGATGTAACTATTTTGGAACTCTGGAGTCTATTGAAGGCAACCTCTAGGGGAAGGCTTGGATGATAAATCGCAGTAAATTTTGGTCAGTTTTAGCTGTTAGCACAGTAGAAGCTACCCATCCTTCACCCCTCAGCCACATGGCAGGCAGCTGTGCACTGGTTCCTGGAGCCCCTTTGCATCAGCTTGTGGGAGCCAAGATGGGCAAAAAAGGACTCTGTCCTCCAAATATTTGGGATTGCTGATTGCTGCTTTTGATACAGAGGTGCAGATGAAGAGACAGGCGCCTGTTGTTGCACCATAACCCTCCTCCCCCATTGTTGCAAGCCTTATTCCCTCTAGCTAGAGCAATTTCCAGGGGATTTGAAGCAAAAACTGACAGAATTGGAGGGAGAAACAGTTCTACAGTAATAGTTGAAGATTACAGTATCCCATTCTCAATAATGGGCAGGATGACCAGACAGAAGTTGAGGAAATAGAAGAATTAACACATGGGGCACCTGGGTGGCTCAGTCGTTAAGCGTCTGCCTTCGGCTCAGGTCATGATCCCAGGGTCCTGGGATCAAGCCCCGCATCGGGCTCCCTGCTCTGCGGGAAGCCTGCTTCTCCCTCTCCCACTCCCCCTACTTGTGTCCCCTCTCTCACTGTCTCTCTCTCTCTGTCAAATAAATAAATAAAATCTTTAAAAAAAAAAGAACACAATTAACCAACCACATCTAATAGCCATGTCCAGAACACTACCCAACAAAAACAGCACACACATTCTTCTCAAGTGCACCTGAGACATTTTCCAGGATAGAACATATGTTAGGCTACCAGTTAAGTCTCAGTAGATTTCCTTCTTTTTTTTTTTTTTTTAAGATTTTATTTATCTGAGATAGAGCAAGAGCGACAGAGAGAGAGAGCATAAGCGGGGGTGGGGGTGGTCAGAGGTAGAGGGAGGAGCATGTTCTCCACTGAGCAGGGAGCCTGACATGGGGCTTGATCCCAGGACCCTGAGATCATGACCTGAGCCAAAGACAGACACTGAACGGACTGAGCCACCCAGGCACCCCATAAAGTCTCAGTAGATTTTAAAAGATAAATTTTATACAAAGTTAACAACTCTGACCATAAGGGGATAATGTTAGAAATCAATAACAGAAATAAAACTGGACAGGGGGCGCCTGGGTGGCTCAGATGGTTGGGCGTCTGCCTTCGGCTCAGGTCATGATCCCAGGGTCCTGGGATCGAGTCCCACGTTGGGCTCCCTGCTTGGCGGGGAGCCTGCTTCTCCCTCTGCCTCTCTCTCTCTCTCTGTGTTTCTTATGAATGAATAAAATCTTAAAAAAAAAGAAAGAAAGAAAACTGGACAATGTAAAATATTTGTGAAATTAAACAACATACTCTTAAATAACCGATGGATCAAATTAGAAATTCCAATGGAAATTAGAAAATACTTAGAGATGGGGTGCCTGGGTGGCTCAGTCAGTTAAGTGTTTGACTCTTGGTTTTGGCTCAGGTCATGATCTTGGAGTTGTGGGATCAAGTCCTGCATCGGGCTCAGCAGAGAGTCTCCTTGGGATTCTCTCCCTCTCCCTCTGCCCTTCCCCCTGCTCATGCACCCTGTCTCTCATAAATAAATAAAACAAAAAATAGGGGCACGTGGGTGGCTCAGTTGGTTAAGTGTCTGCCCTCAGCTCAAGTCATGATCCCAAGGTCCTGGGATTGAACCCCTCATCAGGCTCCCTGCTGAGTGGGGAGTCTGCTTCTCTCTCTCCCTCTGCCCCTCCCCCCACTCGTGCTCTCTTGCTCTCTCTCAAATAAATAAAATCTTAAAAAAATACTTAGAGATGAATGAAAATAAAAACATAACGGACCAAAAGCTTTGGGACACAGCAGAAACAGTCCTAAAGAGGGAAATTTATAGCTAAAAATGCTTACATTAAAAAACAGATTTAAGAGGCACCTGGGTGGCTCAGTTGGTTAAGTGTCCAAGTCTTGATTTTGGCTCAGGTCGTGATCTCAGTGTTGTGAGATTGAGCTCTGTCAGGCTCTGCACTGTGTGTGGAGACTGCTTAACATTCTCTCCCTCTCTCTTTGCCCCTCTCCTCTCTCTAAAAATAAAAAACAAAAAACCAAGAAAGATTTCAAATTAACAGGCTTTACAACTTAAGACCTAGTTAAAAAAAAAAAAAAGAATAAACTAAACTGGAACTACAGAAGGAAAAAACTAATAAAGGTAAATGAAATAAAGAATATAAAAACAATAGAGAAAATTAATGAAACCAAAAATTGGTTATTTGAAAGGATCAACAAAACTGACAAACTTTCAGCTAAATGAACTAAGAAAAAAGAAGAGACTAAAATTACTAAAATCAGAAATGAAAATGAGGACATTACTACAAATTCTGCAGAAATGAAAAGGATTATGAGAGTACTATGAACAATTCTTTGCCATCAAATTAGATTAAACTAGATGAAACAGACAAACTCCTAGAAATGCAAAACCTACCAAGACTAAATCACAAAGAAATAGAAAAGTCTGAGTAGACCTATAACTAGGAGGGCGCCTGGGTGGCTCAGTCGGTTAAGCAGAGGCCTTCGGCTCAGGTCATGATCCCGGGGTCCTGGGATCGAGTCCCGCATCAGGCTCCCTGCTCGGCGGGAGGCTGCTTCTCCCTCTCCCTCTGCCTCTGCCTGTTACTCCCCCCGCCCCCCCCCCGCTCATGCTTGCTCGCTCGCTCGCTCTCTGTCAAAAAAATAAATAAATAAAATCTTAAAAAATAAATTAACTCAAAATTGATCTAAGACCTAAATGTAAGACCTAAAACTATGAAACTGCCAATAGAGGGCGCCTGGGTGGCTCAGTTGGTTAAGTGACTGCCTTCCGCTCAGGTCATGATCCAGGAGTCCCAGGATCGAGTCCCGCATCGGGCTCCCTGCTCGGCAGGGAGTCTGCTTCTCCCTCTGACCCTCTTGGATCTCGTGCTCTCTCTCTCTCTCTCTATCTCATTCTCTCTCTCAAATAAATAAATAAAAAATCTTAAAAAAAAAAAAAAGAAACTGCCAGTAGAAAACATAGGAATAGGACAAAAGCTTCATGACATTGGATTTTGGCAACAAAATTTTGGATATAACACTAAGGGTCCAGACAACAAAAGAAAAAATAGACAAATTGAACTCGATGAAAATTTTTAAAATGTTGTGCATCAAATACAGTATCAACAGAGTAAACAGGCAACACACAGAATGGGAGAAAATACTTGCAAATCATATATCTGATAAAGGACTAATGTCCAGAATATAGAGAAGTAAAACTCAACAACCCCAAAACAAAATAAAACCAAAAATATAATTTGAAAGTGGGCAAAAGACTTGAATAGATGTTTCTCCAAAGAAAATATACAAATGGCAATAAACACATGAAAAGATGATCAGCATCTCTGCTTGTTAGAGAAATGCAAAGCAAAGCTACAATGAGATACTCTTTCATACCCAAACAAAGCTTCATAACAAAGGGAATAAAACTGATGGTACTGTCCAAAAAATAAAAAATAATAAGTAAGGATATGGAGAAACTGGAACCCTTGTACCCTATTGGTAGCAATGTAAACTGTTGCAGCCAAAATGGAAAACAGTATGGCAGTTCTTGAAAAATCAAAAATAGAATTACCATATGATCCAGCAATTCTGCTTCTGGGCATATACACCAAAGAATTGAAAAGAGTCTTACAGAGACATTTGTACACCCATATTCATAGCAGCACTATTCATAATCACTAAAACATGGGAGCAACCCAGTGGATGAATAGATAAGCAAAATGTGGTATATACATGCAATAGAATATTATTCGACCTTAAAAAGGAAGGAGATTCTGACACGTGCTACAACATGGATAAGCCTGGAGAACGTTATGCTAAACAAAACAAGACAGTTACAAGAAGACAAATACTGTATGAGTCTACTTATATGGGGTAATTAGAATGGTCAAAATCATAGAGATGAAAAGTAGAATGGTGTTTGCCAGGGTCTGAGAGGAGGGGCAATTGGAGAATTACTGTTTAATGGATATAGAGTTTCAGTTTTACAAGATGAAAAAGCTATGGAGATGGATGGTGGTGATGGTTGCACAGCGTTATGAGTGTTTAATATCACTGAACTGTGCACTTAAAAATGATTGTGATGGGGGTGCCTGGGTGGCTCAGTCAGTTAAGTGTCTGACTTAGGCTCAGGTCATGATCTCGGGATCCTGGGATGGAGCCCCATAGCGGTCTCCACACTCAGTGGGGAGTCTGTTTCTCCCTCTCTCTCTGCCCTTCCCCCAGCTCATGCTCCCCCTCTCTCTCAAATAAAGAAATAAAATCTTTTAAAAAAGATTATGATTGGTGCGCCTGGGTGGCTCAGTCATTGAGCTTCTGCCTTCGGCTCAGGTCATGATCCCAGCGTCCTGGGATTGGGGCCCCTGAGCTGGGAGCCTGTTTCTCCCTCCGCCTCTGCCTCTGCCCCTCCCTCTCACTCATGCTCACTTGCTCTCGCAAGCAGGCTCTCTCTCTCTCAAAATAAATAAAATCTTTTAAAAAATGATTATGATGGTAAATTTTATGTTGTATTTTGCCACACACACAAAATCTAATTTGGTACTGGCATATGAATAAACAGACAAATCAATGCATCAAAACAGAAGGTCCAGAATAGACATAAATATGAAAAGAATTTGATGTATGAATAAGTTGACATTTCAAAGCAGTGGAAGAAACATAGATGAATTTTTAAAAGAAACTGAAACTGAAAGTCTTGGAAAAATACGTTGGATATTTATTTGACCTCTTACAACAAATTTATTGTCAAATGAATCAAATATTAAAATATTTTAAAAACTAGGGGCGCCTGGGTGGCTCAGTCGTTAAGCGTCAGCCTTCGGCTCAGGTCATGATCCCAGGGTCCTGGGATCGAGCCCCGCGTCGGGCTCCCTGCTCTGCGGGAAGCCTGCTTCTCCCTCTCCCACTCCCCCTGCTTGTGTTCCCTCTCTCGCTATGTCTCTCTGTCAAATAAATAAAATCTTAAAAAACAAAACAAAACTAGGGGCGCCTGGGTGGCTCAGTCATTAAGCATCTGCCTTCGGCCCAGGTCATGATCCCAGGGTCCTGGGATCGAGCCCCTCATCAGGCTTCCCTGCTCAGCGGGAAGCCAGCAGGAAGCCTGCTTCTCCCTCTCCCACTTGCCCTGTTTGTGTTCCCTTTTTTACTGTCTCTCTCTCTTTCTCTGTCAAATAAATAAAATCTTAAAAAATGTATATTTTAAAAACTAAACTCTAGGGGCACCTGGCTGGCTCATTTGGTGGAGGATGCATCTCTTGATCTCAGGGTTGTAGGTTCGAGCCCCACAGTGGGTGTAGAGATTACTTTAAAAAAAATAAAATCTTAAAAAAAAATGAAAAAAAGAAAACATGGAACATGTCTATAAAAAAATCTGTTTTAAATATAAAGACGCAAATAGGTAAGAGTAAAAAGGATAGAAAAAAAGAAATTCTGCAAACACCTCTCATAAGAAAGCTGGAATGACTATATTAATGGCAGCTAAAGTGGACTCTAAGACAAGATAAAAGAGATAAAGAAGGACAATTCGAATGATAAAAGGGTTAATTCATCAAGAAGAGAGAACAAGACTGAATGAGTATGATGCTAGTAACAAACCTTCATAACAAAGGGAATAAAACTGACAGAACTAAAAAGAGAAGTTCCAAAGACTTTTAACAGTATCCACCCTTGAGTATGCTTTTCTTTCCATTTTTGTGTTCCTCCTAGGTAGTTAAATCCTAAGGGCAAGAATCGTGTATTTTTATTATTATCTCCCAAAGTGCCTTGGATAGTATTGAAGACAGATGAAGATTTTAAAAGATCTGAAAAATGTTTGGAGCAAAATCTGACAGTGCGTATTAAGGATCTCTTTTTTTTTTTTTTTTAACATTCATGCTCTTGTATCTATTAATTCAAATCCTAGAATTCCATACAAAGACATCCAAAAAAAAACAAGACAATTTTATGCTTAAAAAGTTAAGCACCTGAAGCAAATGTAACATTGTATGTAAACTGTACTTCAATTTAAGAAATTTAAAAATGAAAATATTAAACCCCATGGGAAGTGAAAATGTTTATTCTTTGTTCATTATGTGCAAACCCATAATAAAACTTCATCATTGTAAAAAAAAAATAGAAGTTCATTGAAATGTATGTAACTGAAAAAATTGGGAATAACTTAAATGTTCAACTAGAGGATTAGATGTATAAACTCTGTGGCAACATTCAGTGGATTATCATGTGAGATTTGAGAAAATGCTTACAAGATAATGTTTCAAAAATTTTTAAAGGAGGATACAAAAAAATACAATATCAAAAAAATGAATACAATATCAATTATATAAGCATACACATGCACAGAGAAGAATCTAGAAAGAAATAAAGTAGAATGTTAACGATGTTTGCGTTTAGGTGGGGAAGGGATCATGAGTTACTATAATTGCATTCTTTGTATCCACCTCCCCCCCAAATATTGTACATCAAATATGTCTTGGTTCGATAATTTTTTAAAAATCTAAAGTGTTGGGAAAAATTTAAATAACTGAACAGGCTAAATCTGACATGATTACACTTAACAAGCCTTCATATAAAGCTCTGAATCGGTTTTATTTTTTTAATTTAAAGATTTTTATTTATTTAACAGCAAGCACAAGCAGGGGGAGTGGCAGACAGAGGGAGAGGGAGAAGCAGGCTCCCTGCTGAGCAAGGACCCCGATATGGGGCTTGATCCCAGGACCCTGGGATCAAGACCTGAGCTGAAGGCAGACGCTTAACCAACTGAGCCACCCAGGCACCCCCCTCTGAATCGGCTTTCAAAAAAATTTCAGTATGTTGTGATTTAGCAGAAGCAAAATCAAGAATTTTTGTTTATTGTTAACTCCAAATAAGTTAACTGAACATTATAAGATGCTTAGAATAAACACACCTATTGGTTTCATTAGGAAAGGCAGCTAGGAGATACCATAAAGGAAGTGATAGATCCTTTCTGTGCTACCCAGCCCGGAACTGGAGTATTGATCCATGTAGGGTCCCACAGTGGTAGAGGGATTCCAATATATTGGCGTGTGTCCAGCCATGGTGACCTGGATGAGGAGAGACCTAGAAACTTTGGTGTGTGACATAGCTGAGGGGCTGGAGGGTGCTGCTGAGAAGGAGAGGAGCAGATAAATGCAAAGTGTGACCAGAGTATTCAAGATTTTGGAGGGCTCAGGGCAGAGGAAATATGTCGTGTTCTGTGTGGCTCTGGAGAGCAGGACTGGAATTGCAGGGGGAAGCTACAGAAGGTAGATTCAGGGGCGCCTGGGTGGCTCAGTCGTTAAGCGGCTGCCTTCGGCTCAGGTCGTGATCCCAGCGTCCTAAGATCGAGCCCCACATCCGGCTCCCTGCTAGGTAGGAAGCCTGCTTCTCCCTTTACCAGTCCCTCTGCTTGTGTTCCTTCTCTCGCTATGTCTCCTCTGTCAAATAAATAAATAAAATCTTTAAAAAAAGAAGGTAGATTCAGCTTCGTGTAAGGAAAAACCCGTCCACGTTGAAGGCGGCCTCATAAGAAATGAGCTGTCCACGTCTACAGAATAGAAGCGGAGCCTGCATCAGGGATATGAAGGAAGAGAAGGAAAGACAGAAGGGAGAACAGGAGAGTGAGGCAAACAGAAAAAGAAAGGAAGGAAAAAGAGGCAGAGGTGGAAGAAAAGGAACGGTGAGGCAGAAGAAACGCTTGGGAGAGAGAGTACACGCTCTGCAAGCGCTTCAGGTCTTCCTTAGCCATATCCTGAACGGCCAGCAGGTGGAGATATCACCCAAGGAAAAAAGGACTGCCTCCCGCCGCCAGCACACCCCACCTCAGCCTTATTCTTTCTTAGTCTCTAAACATTGGTTCCCTCTCCTGAAAAATGAAGCTAAGAGAGAACTCCAGAAGTCTCCGAATTTCCAAACTAAGCTTATAAACAAGCATTTTATGATAAATGCAGCCTGTGATTACCCCTGATTCTAATTTAGAAGAGGCCTTTGTAGGTGTTTGCATTTTGGTCACTGCCGGAAGATGGCTCCCTCCATCTTGCCTCATCCCAGTTACGTACACGTGCATTTATACATATATGGTGTACATGTGTTTTGAATCATTGTTAAATAATTAAACAACATAGGGGCATACTATAGTCCTCTTCCCAGTCACCCTGCCATTAACACTTGGCCTCCTCAAGTAGAAGCACTGTCACTTTGAATTCTTAACTGCTGTAATTCTGGGAGTCTTTGCTCTCAGTCCATATGTGCTTTCTTCATTCTTCCACCCCGCCCTAAAGCAGCCAATTCTCAGGACTTTCACAGACTCTGTCTGACTGGTAAAGATGTGCCTAAAAGGGAAACAATCTTTTACGACTGTGCTTCCCAACCTTGAAGTGCACACTAATCACCCAGGGACCTGATCAAGTGCAGATACTGATTCAGAGGATCTGATAGGGCTGGAGATTCTGCACCGCTAATGAGTTCCCAGATAACATTGATGCTGCTGGCCCGAGAGCCACACTTGGAGTAGAAGGGCTATACATACACATGTCCCTATATCAGGAGGGGCCAGGACACCTCTCAAGAACTACAATCCACTTCTTTCAGCCATGCTGTCTTCTTTGTCACCCGTTAACTTTGACTTAACTGCTGATGTTTTCATCATGTGTAAACCCAATACCAGTTAATTTTAAGTACCATTAGTAAGCATCTTTGAGCTCCAGTCCTGAGGTTCCTAGGATTAGTGATGATTCAGATTCATTCCTTGCCCTGTCACTCATTCATTCAACATTTATTGAGGATCTACTTATGTGCCAGGCAGTGCTCCAGGAACTGGAGATACAGCAGTAAAGAAAACCATAAATTGGAGTGCCTGGGTGGCACAGTTGGTTGGGCATCTGACTCTTGGTTTCGGCTCAGGTCATGATCTCAGTGTCATGATCTCAGGGTCGTGGGATCAAGCCCCATGTCCGGCTCTGTGCTCAGAACAGAATTTACTTGAGATTCTCGCTCCCTCTTCCTGCCCCTCCTGCTTGTGTGCTCTCTCTTTTTCTCTCAAATAAATCAATAAATCTTTTTAAAAAAACCCACATAAATCTGTTTATTGCTTAACTCCCACCTTGTTTATTGTTAACCTAAGTAAGTCTGTCTCCAATAGGGGAGACAGGTAAATAATTAGGCAATTAACCTCCTTTCCCCCCTCCCCTTTTTTCCTTTTTTTCTCCCTGAACAACTCAACCCCAAAGCCATTCAGTGGGGTCAAGCAAAGTAGCTTTCCACTCGGAGGAATAGGGGAGCCTGCAGTGGTCAAGAGCAGGTGCTGGAGCCCAAGCAGGATGAGCAGGTTATCCATGTGGAAAAGTGTGGCCTGGTACAGACTGTCTGAGCCCAAGCAAAGTGAGAAGGACATCTGGGTAGGGGGACACCCTGGTGAGGGTTGTCAGAGTCTGAGCAGAGTAAGGAGGGCATCTGTGATGGTTAATTTCATGTGTCAACTTGACTGGCTTCTAGGTGCCAGATTAAACATTATTTCTGTGTGTGTTTATGAGGGTATTTCTGGATGAGATTAGCATTTTAATTAGCTTTTAATTTAATTAGTGGACTCAGTAAAGTAGACTGCCCTCACCAATGTGGATGAGCATCAGCCAATCCCTTGAGGTCCTGAATAGAACAAAAGGTGGAGGAAGAAGGAGTTTTCCCATTTTTTTTCCTGCCCCATCTGTGAGTTGGGACATCTCATCTCCTCTGGTCATTGGGCTTGAAGTTACACCATTGGCTTCCCTAGTTCTCAGGGCTTCGGATTTATACCACCAGCTTTCCTGCCAGTGTACACATGGCAAATTGTGGAACTTCTCAGCCTTCATAATTGTGTGAGCCAATTACTCATAACAGATCTCTCTCTCTCTAAATATAGATAGATGATGATAGAAAGATAGATAGATGATAGATAGATGATAGATCGATCGATCAATCAATTGATCTCCTACTGGTTCTGCTTCTCTGGAGAACTCTAAACTAATACAGCATCCACGTAAAGGCCAGGGCTTGGTTTAAGGTGTTAGAGCCTGAATTTCCCTTTGTACCTGCCCTTTATTTTGTGGGCAGGTTTACTTAGAAACTAAGTAAACATTCTGTTCATCACAGAATGTCAGGCGATGGTGGTGGTGGTGGTAGTGATGGGAGATGTGTTACTTACAGGAGGACTGATCAAATAAGTATATTAAGGCTAATGGAAACCAGGTTTCTCACTGTCAGCAAAGGAAGATACAAATATTGGAGGAAAGAAAATCAGAATAAACCCTGTGGTGCTCAATTGGAA
This sequence comes from Callorhinus ursinus, assembly GCF_003265705.2. Classification (NCBI taxonomy): domain Eukaryota; kingdom Metazoa; phylum Chordata; class Mammalia; order Carnivora; family Otariidae; genus Callorhinus; species Callorhinus ursinus. The sequence continues at coordinate 18,721 of NW_027397104.1, read as the reverse complement.
TTAAAGGTCAGTATGATCTCATGGATTTCAATGTGGATTTAGAAATACTAAATTTTAGAAATAAATGGATTTAGAAATCCTAGATTTAGAAATAAATCACTGTTAGTTGTAAAAGTGTGTTTACTTACATGTATTCCTTAACTCAGTTCATTCAGGCCTGGGATCCATGGCATCCCCAAAGCAGTCCCTACCTACTACACAGATCTTGGTTTTTTAAAATACCATTCTCTACCAAGAGAAACTAGAACTTCTTGGAGAAATGGGTGATTCGAGGGTTGGGGCAGAGAAACTCCAAGACAAGCTGAAATATCTTGTGCCTGAAAGTAAGGACATGTTCAAAAAAATGTGGACATGTTAAAAGAACCCAGAAACCAGTTTAATGGGGTTCCCATTGGCTCAATCTGATAAAACTTGAACTTGAAAATAAATGATAGTAGCAGATTCTAATCTATTGAATAAAATAGGAACCTACAAGCCTAGACTGATATAAATAAATGAATAAATTGTTAGTGTGATGAACAGAATGTTTACCTAGTTTCTAAGTAAACCTGCCCACAAAATAAGGGGCAGGTACAAAGGGAAAAGAGTAACTTTACAGCTGAGAAAACTATAAGGCGTGTAAGTGGTCAAAGTTACTATAACCAGTACACCTACTAGGATACAATGAGCATCATATCTGTGATATTCCTGCCAAAGACCCATAACCTGAAACTAATCACTTGGAAACGTTCGACAAATCCAGACCGAGGGACATTCTACAAAACAACTGGCCAATAATCTTTAAAATTTTAAACTAATAGAAGAACTGTTCTGGGTTGAAGGAAACCGAAGAGTGATGAAAACTAAACGCAACCTGTGTTTTGGAACAGGTTCTTTCTGCTATAAAAACTTTATTGGGACAATTGGTGACGTCATTAGTTGAGTCTTGAAAGAAGGCAATGTGGATAACAGAGATGAGACGACTTGAGTTCTTGTCCTTCAAAAATACCCTCCTTTGAGTCCAGGTTCCAAAGGTCCTGCTTTGGCCCTTCTGCTGTGGTATCTGCCCTGGTCCCACACAACCCTTCAGGCGCAGGCGGAGTGCCGCGCCTCGGAGGAGAGGACTGTGGTCCCAAGGGGGCGGAAGCGCCGCCTCTCCATGAGGAGGGGCGGGGCGAAGAGTGGGCGGGGATGGCACTCCTCCTCCCTCAGGGGAAGATCGAATAGGGGGGCGGTGTCAGGTGGGGCGGAGCGACGCCGTCTCCGCACGCGCGAGGCGGTGCCGGTGAGGCCACGCCTCTTCCGCCCCGCAGCTCAGCCGCCGCGTGTGGACGGCTCTCGCGGTTGGGGCCTGGTTTCTCTAAACTCTTAACCTTGGTGTCCGGACTGGCGAGATGGCGGCGGAGGTGTTGCCGAGTGCGAGGTGGCTGTACTGTGGGGAGCCCGACGAGAGCCAGAGAGCAGTACTGGGTAAAGACTGCGGAGCCGGAGCAGAGTTCTCCATAGCTCCCTCCCCTTTATTCCGTTTGTATGCCTCTACGGTCCTCCTGCCCCTCTCGGGCCCCTTTCCCATCTGGGCCCAGACCCCCACCAGTCTCCTCCACTACTTGGGGCTTGGCCAGGGTGCCTTTGTCATCCCACCATCTTGCTGTCACCACTTTCCAGCTGGATGAAGACGTCCCAGGCACCCTTCCCCCCAGGGCTGTACCGGTCATCCCCTCACCCACTCACACCTGCCCCGCTTCTCTCCACCGGGCAGTGAGAGACAGTCCCCTGTCTCTCTAGGTCTGGGCTAAGCCTCAGCTCTATTCCCTTAGTTATTTCCTTCTGTCGCAGCCTTCCCCAGCACTGCCCTAACTTCCTCATCTCCTCTTCCTAACTGGACCAGGACCTCCTTCAGGTCAGGACCTGGACTTCCCTACCATTCCCATTCCTTCAATCACTCCCTCCCAACCCTCCCTACCATACACTGTGGGTCCTTCTACTTTCATCTCATTCTTGGGCTGCAATCTTACAGTCCAGTTCTCCAATGGGAAGCTGCAGAATCCAGGCAACATGCGTTTTACTTTGTACAAGAGTAATGACTCCACAAACCCCAGGAAGAAGAGTCAGCGGATCCTAGTAAGTGCCACAGTGGCCAGTTGCCTCCACTCTGCAGGTCTCTGGAGGCCTTAGAGGCCCTTGGGTGTGGGTGGATGTGGGAGGGAGTGAGAGGAGAAAAGGGAGATAGCAAATGAGCCTTTGAAGAACTCCTGTGAGTCCCAGCAGGTTGGGGTATGGGGACAGGTGCCATTCAGTTATGTACTTTTGGTGACGTGATGGCCTTTCCTTGATTTGTTCATTCAGCAAGAGTTTACTGAGCACCCACTGTGGCCCGGTGCTGTAAGCTGCAAGGGAAACAGCTAAATCGGACCTGGCCCCACGCTGAGGGAGCTCCTACTCTAGAGCAGGGTTTCTCAGCCTCGGCACTATTGACATTCTGACCCAGACAATTCTTTGTTGTGGGCCAGACCGGTGCATCGTAGGATGTTCAGCAGCTTCCCTGGTCTCTAACCACTAGATATCAGTAGCACCTCCTCTTTGTGACACCCAGAATGTCAGACACTCCCACATGTCCCCCAAGGGGATTTGCCAGGTTGAGAACCACTGCTTTATAGAGGTGAGAACTGGTTTTTTGAGTTCAGTAACTCATACAAGCAGACAAGCTCAGAGCCTGGGGGAGGGAGAGCGAGCTCAGTCAGAGAAGTCTCTTCTTGCCAGAAGGCCTTCCTGGGGGAGGGTCTGGCTGGCCAAGCTGAGCTCTGAAGGATGGAGGACAGTTTGACAGCTGAGGTTTCATATTCCAAGTGAAGAGGATAGCAAGGGCAAACATAGGGAAGCAGGAAAAGCTTGGCTGTGATTGAGGAATGAATAAGCCCTTTCCGTAGTCCTGCCAGCATATAAGGAGTAGTCATGGGAGAGATGGGTGAAGAAGTTCAGGAAGGACTTGAACTTTGGGCCCAGGAGGTTGCTGGCAGAACCATTTTATTGCATGCCTCTAAGTGCTGGGAGCCCAGGACCTGTCTCCCAAGGCCTGCCGTGCAGCTCCCACAAGAACTTTTCAGACCAGCTAGAAGCTGGCACTATCTGGGGCTTCCCTTTCAAAAGTCCTCTTGTCTTTCTCCCAGGGACACCGAGGATTCACTTGGATAGTGGGGCTGGATCATCTCCCAGAGGCTTTCTAGTTCTAATCCACTGCGGGTTGGATTCTAAAGCTTTTGCAAATGTGGGAAAGGGGGTCAAGATGCTTAATACGTTTCAACATTGGTTGTAGTGGTGCTTTTTCCCTTTACATTTTAGGCAGCTGAAACAGACAGACTTTCCTACGTGGGAATCAATTTTGGGACTGGAGCTCTCAAATGCAACACTCTGTGCAGGTAGGGACCGGGGAAGGGATGCGAGAAGGGGAGGATAGTGATGGTGAGCCTGGCACTGCTGTTTTTGGTCTTTATTTTAGGGGCAGTAGGGGGAATCTGGAGAGGTTTACCATGTCCCTGTGTTCCCAGATCCAGGGACCCTCACACCAGCATGCAGACATGACTGAAAAGAAAAAATGAGTTACATTTGTTGGATTTCCTAAAACCTCATTCATTTGTAATTTTCTTTAAGATAATTTTTTAGGGGCGCCTGGCTGGCTCAGTTAGTGGAGCATGCGACTCTTGATCTTGGGGCTGTGAGTTTGAGCCCCACGTTGGGATTAGAGATTGCTTAAAAAAATCTTAAAGAAATAATAAAATTTTTAGTTGAGATATAATATAACCTGACATTAGTTTCAGGTGTACAACATAACCATTAGATATTTGTATATGTTGCAAAACGGTCACCACAATAAGCAGTCACCCATTACCACACAGAGTTACAATTTTTTTCTTGTGGTGAGAACTTTTTTTTTTTTTTAAGATTTTATTTATTTATTTGAGAGAGAGAAAGAGAGAGAGAGCACATGAGAGGGGGGAGGGGCAGAGGGAGAAGCAGACTCCCTGCTGAGCGGGGAGCCCGATGCGGGACTCGATCCCGGGACTCCAGGATCATGCCCCGAGCCGAAGGCAGTTGCCCAACCAACTGAGCCACCCAGGCGCCCCTGTGGTGAGAACTTTTAAGATTTACTCTCTTAGCAACTTTCAAATACACAATATTGTTAATTACAGTCACCATCCTGCACATTACATCCCCAGGGCTTATTTTGTAACTGAAAGTACCTTTTGATCACCTTCGTTACTTTGCAATATTCTTTATAACAACTGTCTTGTTCCCAAAAGGTGGCCTTCTCCACTTACTTGGAGTGTGTGATCAATAGGCCAAAGCTTGCCAGAAGTTTCTGCTGGAACTAACAAGAAAGGATTTGGTAGTGTCAAAAGCTCCGGGGTTTCCATACAGCTCTACCATTGATCAGCTGGCTTTGGGCAACTCTGCCCTTCACTAACCCCCAGACTCCCCCTCGGTGCAATGAAGATTGTCCACCCGAACAGCCTGTAACTGTCAGGCGCTGGCGGAATGCAGACAGTGTCCCTCTGATAGTATCCAACAGTGAACCACAAAAAAGGCCCTTTCAGAGCCCCCATGGAACCACCCTGATGGACCTCAGATTAATTTTATATGCTTAAAACTGTTAACACCGTGGCATGCCTTTACGAAGATTCTCTAGTTCTCTAGTTCAGACTGGTCTTCTCCCCATAATTCCCAGTTTTACTTGTCTTTGCCTCCATAAAATTTGTGTGTGCAATAAATGCTAGTGTAATTCTAGATTCTTATATCCCCAAAGGGTTTCCCACTACTAGGGCAGTGAGCCCAAATGTAATTGGCTACCAGAATCACCTGGTAGCTTTTTTTTTTTTTCCCTTCCAGAACTACATCATGAACTCCCTCCCTCCTTCCCTCCTTTCCCTGTTATGTTAAGAATTGCTGCTGTCGGGGATTACTGTTACTTAGCAGCAAATGTTGTGTTCCTCAAGTGTATTGGAGCAGAAGGACCAGTGAGAACTTTTAAGCAGGAGAAAGGAAGTTGGATAAACAATACGTTCTGAATAATCTATTGTCATTGGTATTATTCTTCCTTTATTCAGGCATTTTGTCGGAATTCTGAACAAGACCTCTGGCCAGATGGAGGTGTATGATGCTGAGTTGTTCAACATGCAGCCCCTGTTTTCAGGTAGGGCCCTGTCATGAAGGCTCACAAAAACACTGAATGTTTTAGGCTTGTTGGATGAGTTAGTTTTTGATTTGTAAGGCACATCTTGTAGTTGTTTTTAAAAGGGCGTCTTCCTGCAAATATTTATTGATGACCTGCTATGCTCCAGGCACAAGTTAAGGGTTGGAGTACAGCAAACCAGACATAGGTCCTGTCCCTACAGTGTTTACAGATTTGAGATCAGAAAATAGTCTTCTGAAAGCATTCTCATTCTTGATCTCCTAAAGCACTTTTCTTTTGACTGCTGTGATTCAGTGATCCCTTACACTTGGCTTTCTATGATGTGTGCATTTGCCTCACCTCTTTGACGATGTTTTAATCACTTTTGTATCTCCCTAGCTGCTCAATAAATATTTTAATGAATAAAAAAAAAAAGAGTCTTAATTAAAGCCACTTGAGCAGTGATCAGAGCAGAGTATTGAAGGGCATGTCTGATATTTTTTTCATTCAGAGGCCTTTCTTAACTCTTCGTTGTTCTAGTTGGAGTAGAGGTTTTAGGGTCTCTAGTAGGTGATGGGAGTTACTGATGAGTTGGACAGTAATTTTCATGTTGAGGAGGAGTCTCTACACTTTTCTAATTTAGGAGGGGATCCATTTTTTTCCCTAATCCAGTGGGAGAGCTTGTACTGCTTCTCTGTGTTGGCATCTTAGAATGCTCAGGGCTAGAGTGGGATCTTCCAGAATGACAGGTGAGAGGGTCAGACTTAAGGGGCTCCTGTTCCCTAAATCTTAAATACTGAGAACCACAGTGGGGGAGGGTACAGATGAGGAAGGATTGTTAGGATCTTGGTAGATCTGCCTCATACCTTCCGAGGCAGTAGTCCAGCTTGATTCCCTCAGAGCAGTGGTGCCAGTCCTTTTAAGAATCTGAAGGACCTGGACCTACTTCCCAGAAACATACGTAATATACAAGAATATATATGAGATTTTGCATATGATTGTAAAGGGCTCTTGAGTCCTGAAACCTATCTTTGACTTTCCTAGGGGTCCAGAGTCTATAGGTTAAGAATTCCTTGCTTTGCGAACAAATACAACTACATTTAAAGATTTTATTTATTTATTTGACAGAGAGAGAGACAGCAAGAGGGAACACAACTAGAGGGGAGTTGGAGAGGGAGAAGCAGGCTTCCCGCCTAGCGAGAGCCCATGCGGGGCTCGATCCCAGGACCCTGGGATCATGACCTGAGCTGAAGGCCGACGCTTAACTGACTGAGCCACCCAGGCACCCAGCATTTGAAAGATAACTTAAATGTAGTTGTATTTGGGGGCGCCTGGGTGGCTCAGTCGTTAAGTGTCTACCTTCGGCTCAGGTCATGATCCAGGGTCCTGGGATGGAGTCCCATGTCGGGCTCCCTGCTCACCGGGGAGCCTGCTTCTCTCCCTGCCCCTCCCCCTGCTCGTGCTTTCTCTCTCAAATAAATAAATAAAATCTTAAAAAAAAAAAATTATCCTCCAAATGCTTTTCTGACTTCTAAGGAGGCAAATGAAATTGTTCATTAATCTGTTGATTAAACAAATTTTTGTTTTTACATGTAAAAAATTTGTAAGTAATGGTTTATTCTAGCCAGCATATATATTTATACATGCACACACATGCAACATTTATTAATTCCTTACTCTGTGCTAGGCACTGTTCTAAGCTCTTTTAATGCACAACATCATTTACTTCATGTAACAACCCTCTGGTGGTTTTATCAGTGACAAAACTGGCACAGACTTTGACGGGGACATGCTGCTGTTATATATGTATATTATAATATAAAATATATAACTTATACAATTATATTAATACATAATTATAAGTGATATTTGTATTAATATATAATTACATACTAATATATTTATAATTACATAAGTAATAATAACATAACTTACATTAAGTTATGCTGAGTTATTATTATATTATGTTATATTATATATATCTCATCTCATCTCATCTCGTATATATGTATAGGAGCTGGGAGTGAAACTCAGACCAGGTCACTCTAGAGCTTATATTCCTGTCCACTAGATTGTACTGCCCCTGTATGAATACTTTATGGGAGATTAGAGAGCTTCATGTAAGTAACATATACCTCACATTTATGCCTGCCTTTAGGTCTTTTATAAGGAAGGCAAAACTATTTACTGAAAAGAGCTGAGGACTTGGCTTATAGTTGTATCTTGGCCACTGCCTGGTGAACTGACCTGGGGCACATCATTTCTTTGGGAGGCTTTTTCCTTATTTGTAAAGTGAAGAGGTTGGGGCAGATGACCCCTTCATTTGACTCCTTAATTTATTCTCCGTATCCTCTAACTGTATAATAAAGCCACAGACTATATGTTCACAGGATCCATGATGTTAAACTCTGGGAAGTCCTGCAGTAAAGAAATCTGTTTTTCTTAGATTAACCCTGAAATAAATATTAATCACTCTTAAAACCTGTGGGCCTCACAGCTTGCTTTGTTCCCCCCTCTCTGTTTTTGCTTGTTTTGTGTTTTGATAGATGAATCAATTGAGAGTGAATCGACACAAGAGAGTGAGACCAAAACTTTTAGAGAAAAGGTAAGTGTGACCAAACTGAGACATGGGACCTGAAGCAGGTTTCTTAGACTTTGTGTTTCTCTGTCAGTAAAATGAGCTGGCTGAACACAGGGCTGTTCCCAGCTCATTTGGTCTGTGGTTCCCCAGACAGTCTACCTGCAAGGGGCTTCTCAGCCTCACAGAGCGCTGTCCTCCCATCTGGGACAGCTAGACGCAGCTCTGTGCCGGTGTTTGGAACCGGTTGTCTGGGCTGACATAGGTGTAGTGTAACAGTTGGTTTTGGATTTAATGCAAGTTTCAGAAAATACTGGTTGTAGCCTGAGAGCTCTCACATTAAAACAAAGTAAACTTCAGGATTTTCAGTGTAGGCGGTTCCTACAAAGCTCATCTCACCCCAGATGGCAAATTGATTGAGTCTTCAGCACTGGCTGGGGCACTGTATTGAGACAGCGAGAGGCTGTCTTCAGGCTCAGTGGGAGAGAGTGAGGGATTAGCGATGTCTGCTGCGGGTGTAGGGCTGGAAAATGGTAGGCTGTGTGCCGGATTTACCAGTCCTCTTTCTAGTTCAGGCTTTTCACTGTGCAAACGGGGACACGGTTGATTTGTAAACAGCCTGTGACAGTTTACAAAGTGAGTCCTTCAGATCCGTTACTACAGCAAGCCTGTGAGATAGAGAAGTATCATTCAGCCCAGTTTACAGGTGAGGTAATCCTGGCTCAGAAAGGCTGCGAGTTTCCCCACAGTCCCACAGCTAGGAGGAGTAGCACCCAGCCTGTCCCTAGACAAACCAAATTTGTCTATTCACAGATGGATTCTTGCATCGAAGCCTTTGGAACCACCAAACAGAAGCGGGCTTTGAACTCCAGAAGAATGAACAGAGTTGGCAGTGAATCTCTGAATTGTGCCGTAGCTAAAGCTGCAGAGAATATTATTGATGCAAAGGGTGTAACTGGTAAGCAGCTGGGACTTGGGATAAGAGTCTGCTTATAGAGACGGCTTCCTCTTCTCTTGAGATCTTTTACCTGCCCCACAGATGGAAATAAAGGGCATCAGGGCTGGATTCCTAACTGACTCACTGAGTGCCTCCTTGGGGAACAGAGTCTGGAAATAGTAAGACACGTCTGCCCTCAGGGAGCCCCCAGTCAAGTAGAGGAGACCGGCGTGGGGACGGGTGTGTGTGTGTGCCAGGTCCTGGCCGCCAGGGTTGCAGCTGGCGGGGCGCAGAGGGGAAGCCCTCGGTCCCTGGGGGTCACAGGGAGGTTTGGGGCAAGAAACCTGATGTGATGATGATGAACTGAACCTCTAGAGACAGTGCTTCACTTTGGGATCAGTGGACCTTTTTCTGTTCTTAAACTCAGCAGTAGCTTGAGCATTTAATTGTATTATTTAAAAACATGTTTATTGGGCGCCTGGGTGGCTCAGTTGGTTAAGCGACTGCCTTCAGCTCAGGTCATGATCCTGGAGTCCCGGGATCGAGTCCCACATCGGGCTCCCTGCTCAGCAGGGAGTCTGCTTCTCCCTCTGACCCTCTTCCCTCTCGTGCTCTCTATCTCTCATTCTCTCTCTCTCAAATAAATAAATAAAATCTTTAAAAAAATAAATAAAAACATGTATACTGCTAAAATGCATTGTAAGAACATAAGAGAAAGTTTACATAAGAGCAGTTTTTCTATTAAAATGGGATTTTAGGGACGTCTAGGTGGCTCAGTTGGTTAAGTGGACGACTCTTGATCTCAGCTCAGCTCAGGTCTTCATCTCAGGGTCCTGAGTCCAAACCGCCCATGAGGCTCCATGCTGGGGGTGGAGCCTCCCTAAAAATAAGTAAATTAAAAAAAGAGAGATTTTAGTAATTTTTAGAAAATCTTTTCAAACTCTATGATTATATTTTTTCCTATGTTTTCTTTCAGTATTTTCACAATTTTACTGTTTATATTAAAATCTTAATGAAAAAAATTTTTTTTGGCATATGGTACAGACTAATTATTTTCCAAAGGATTAGCCAGCTGTCCCCAGCTCCATCCTTTTTTTTGTAGAAGATGATTTAAAAAGTCCTCCTTCTCCCTCCTCTGTGTTCTGTTCAGTTGTCCCTTCTTTTCCTGTGGCAGCACCAGGCTCTTTGGATTTCAGTAGCCTCATCTTCCAGCTTGTTTTCTGTTGGGGCAAATTCCTCCTTCCCTCCTTATTTTTCACAAACATTGGTTAGAGTAGCATGCCTTTTTTTTCCCAGGTGATCCTAAGAATTATTTTGTGAAATTCCCTCAAAATCCCATTGAGAATAAAATGGAGAGAATCAACATCTTTACAATACTGTTTTTTTATCCAGGAACGGAGAAATAATGTGTCTCCATTTATTTGAAAGCATAAGTAAATTTTTGAATTTTTTTGGTCAGTTTACTCTCAGCTGTCAAAGGACATTTAAAAAGAAAAGAAAGAGGGGCGCCTGCGTGGCTCAGTTGGTCGAGTGTCGGACTTGTGATTTAGGCTCAGATTATGATCTCAGGGTCCTGGGATCGAGCCCCACATCGGGCTCCCTGCTCAGCGGGGAGTCTGCTTCTCCCTCTGCCCTCTGCCCTTCCCCCCACCCATGCTCGCTCACTCTCTCTCTCTCAAATAAATAAAATAAAACTTAAAAAAACCTTAAAAAGAATTCCCTCATTTCCCATCATTTTACCAGATGAACTGTTAGAATGTTCTGTGCTCCTCTCTGTCCTCATCTATACGCTTTCTTAATTCTTATGTTGTTTTTCTTGTTGGGCTGTTCACAGTTTTATATTCTGATTTTTTTTTAAGGTTTTATTTATTTATTTGACAGACAGTGAGAGAGGGAACACAAGCAGGGGGAGTGGGAGAGGGAGAAGCAGGCTTCCTGCTGAGCGGGGGGCCCAACGCGGGGCTCGATCCCAGGACCCTGGGACCATGACCTGAGCTGAAGGCAGACGCTTAACGACTGAGCCACCCAGGCGCCCCAAGTTTTTTGTTTTTACTCACAATTTGTGGAGAAGTTTTCTGGAAGTTAAGCCATGAAAGGCTCTCTTCCTCACTTTAGCTTCTCTTGTATTGTAAATATTTATTAGCACAACTCTCCTGCCCAACTGCTGTCGGGTTACTTGAGGGGACCATGCTGCGTGCACCTTCTTGAGTGCCTGGTTAAGTTTGTGTCATGAGTGGACATCGGCCTGGACCCATCAGCCTGGTCAGGCTGCATTGGCTGAAGCATTCAGATTGGGAGTTTTTGGACCAATTAATCTTGAGTGCATAAGTTGCAGAGTATTGGGGAACCTGAACCCAAACAGGATTATACCGACACCGTCTCTTCCTTTATTGAAAAGCTCTGGTCAATGATGCCATCCATGATGACCTGCAAGATGACTCCCTCTACCTTCCTCCCTGCCACGCTGATGCAGCCAAGCCTGAAGACGTGTATAAATTTGAAGACCGTATCCTTGTTGCAGTAGAAATACTGTTTTAGTTCAAAAGTTGGGAGATGCATACACGAGTGGGCAGACAGGCTCTCTGAGGATGTTGCTGGTCCCGTGATGCTCACAGAAGCTACATTTAGACCTTTGCACTTGCCCCGGCGCTGTTGCTGGGAGGTCAGCTAGGCTTCCTCACTGAGGGAGTGGCCCTCAGCTCCTGAGCTTCAAGCCCATTCCTCGGCAAAGTGCCACATGCCCTCAGGCGCAGCCCTGTGGGGGGTCACTATGAGTAGTCACATAAGACGTTTAAGTCAGCCCTAAGTCTCGGCTGACTGATTTGTAATAAGTAGAGCATAGAATTGCCCTACTTGTGGGTCTAGTCAGAAGGAAAATGCCTGTAGTAGCTTTGTGATAAGCTGAGCAGGCAGAAAAGCCTTGGCAGGGAATGGCCTCTGGGTTGGGAGTCTGGAGAACCGAGTCCCTGCACTCAGCCCCGGTGTATACATTCTGTGTGATCTTCCCCCTTCTGGGCCTCAGTTCTCCCATCTCTAACATGGGGCTACTCGGAGATGAGCGAGCTAGTTGGATGTTTCCATTTTGGCCAGATTATGTTCTTGACCTGTCACTAGTTCTCTCCACCACAGAGTATGAAGCTCTTCAGAGCCCATCGGAAGCTTTCAGGAATGTCTCATCAGAGGAAATACTGAAGATGATTGAAGAGAACAGGTACACCCCCCCACCACCAACCCCACCCCTTGGGTAGATGGAGTGTCTGGGGCAGTGATGTCAGAACATGACAGTAGTCAGACATGAAGTGGACCTTTAGGGGTGTCCGTCGGTGAGGACATGTCTTTTCAACATTTGAACATGAACAAGCCAGTGTTTTCTTGAAAATCTTTGGGCTTTCAGGCCTCTTGTCCCCAGGCTGTGGGTGGCACTCAAGGGAGAGAGAGGTGGCCTCTGTGTGGAGCCTGTGACTGAGGCCTTGTGGTCTGGAGCTTGGAACCGGGGCTGGCCCGTGTCCCCAGTGTTATGCTGGTAGTGATTGTCCCTGGTGGGGCCCAGGTGGTCGCCTGCGAGTAGGTGCCAGTGGAAGTGATGGTGCGCTGAGTAAGCTTTCATACACAAAGTTAAATTTATGGGGGAGCCTGGGGGTCTCAGTTGGTTAAGGGTCTGACTCTTGATTTCCGCTCAGGTCATGATCTCAGGGTCCCGAGGTTGAGCCCCGCTTCGGGCTCCACACTCAGCAGGGAGTCTGCTTCCTTCCCTCTGCCCCTCCTTCTGCTCGTGCACATGCTTTCTCTCTCAAATAAATAAATGTGGGGTGCCTGAGTGGCTCAGTAGTTGGGCATCTGCCTTCGGCTCGGGTCATGATCCCAGGGTCCTGGGATCAAGCCCCGCATTGGGCTCCCTGCTCCGCAGGAAGCCTGCTTCTCCCTCTCCCACTGCCCCTGCTTGTGTTCCCTCTCTCGCTGTCTCTCTCTCTCTGTCAAATAAATAAAATCTTTAAAAAAAATAATAATAAATCTTTAAAAAAAGTTAAATTTACACGTTTAAGTACTGTATATTTTATTTTATTTTATTTTATTTATTTTTTTTTTTTAAAGATTTTATTCATTTATTCATGAGAGACAGAGAGAGAGAGAGGCAGAGGGAGAAGCAGGCTCCCAAGGAGCAGGGAGCCTGATGCGGGACTCGATCCCAGGACCCTGGGATCACGACCTGAGCCGAAGGCAGACGCTTAACCATCTGAGCCACCCAGGCGCCCTAAGTACTGTATATTTTAAAGAACTCAGATTATGTCCCATCTCCTTTGGCCCTTAAAGCAGCTTTTCTTTTATGATGATAGTGGAATTTTCTTGCTTTTGAGTTTTTTCTTTTAATAATTTCATCTTGAGAAAATAAAAAATTGCCAACCCTAGGTTGGTTCCCTGATTTTTGAAAGTGCTTTTTTTTGTTGTTGTTCAAGGATACGTTTCCAGAAAAGCTTATTCTTGGTTCTTGGTTGTCTTAATGTAATTGTGGCTCTGCAGCAGGTGCAGGAATGAGCTCTGGGCTGAGAGTCGAGAACTGAGTCCCTGAGCTCGGCCTGAGGTACTGTGTGATGTTCCCTTCTCTGAGCCTCAGTTTTCTTATCTGCAACATGAGGCCGCTGTAAGCTGAACCTGAAGAGCCTTCTTATCTCTGTGAGTTTGGGATCCTCGTGGTGGTGGAACAGTACGTAAGGACAACAGCTAACACTGATGGAGCTCTTACATGTGCCGAGTACTGTTCTACCCGCTTTTCTTGCATTGGCTCATTTAATACAGAGAAAACCCCTCAGGGGGAGGCTACTATCTTTGTCCTAAATTTTTAAGTGAAGATGATGTACAGAGATGTTTAAAGATAGAAACTTGCCCAAGCCACTAAATGGCAGAGAGGGGGTTCAGACCCAGGCAGTCTGACCCACGAGCCTGTGGTCCAGACCACTGCATCATGATGGGGCAGCCTGTGGCCTGTGGGCCAGGTCCGGTCTGCTGCCTGTGAATGAAGCTCTATTGGAACACAGCCATGGCCGGTCGTTTGTGTATTATAATGCTGCTCTCGCAGTACGCTGGCCGCTTTGGGTACCTGCAGCAGAGACCATATGGGCCACAAAGCCCGAAATATTTCCTGACTAGCCCTTTAGCGCGTGAGCTCTGAAGCGTGCTCGCTGTGTTATGAGGAGCATTAGTGGGATGGCCCTTCCTCGACTGCTGAGCATGTGTCAGCTGTGGGGGATGCCCACTGTTCTCATTGTGAGAGTGTGAAGTGCTCCTGACAGACTTGGTCTTACACATTCCTCCCTTGGCCCCCCCCCCCTGTTTTAGCCACTGCTCCTTTGTCATAGAAGCGTTGAAGTCTTTGCCATCAGATGAGGAGAGCCGAGACCGCCAGGCCCGATGCATATGGTTTCTGGACACACTCATGAAATTTCGAGCACAGAAAGTGATTAAGCGGAAAAGTAAGTCCATGGTAGACATTTTATTCTAGTTATTTTCAGCCTGTTATTTGTCTCTTAGACAAGCTCTGATGAGAGAAGAAAATGCATGTACTTGTCTAGATCTTTATTTCTGTGTAACAGTGAGGTTCCTATAGGCACTGCCAACATGCCGGGAGGATTGGCCGAGCCCTTTCCCCATCTGAAAGTGGGGACAGGCCGGGTTGTACAATTGTTCAGAGCTAACATTCACTACTTCTCTTCTGCATTGGGCAAAGTATAGTGTCCAGTCAAATCAAATGAAAATTTTAAGGGATGGTTGGACAAACATCAGTCTTGTGTGGAGAAAAATCGGCCTTGCTCTCGGGAAGTCTGGTGGCAAGGCTATGTTGTGTCAGCTTATTTCCCACTGAGAAAGAAGAGAGTCCATTTCCCCTGGTAACCCGTGTCACCTACAGCAAGGGCCACGGGGGGAGGGGGGGTTGCCCTGCACTCCTGTCTGTGCGGAGTTGGAAACCCACCTGTGGTTTTAGGCACAAGGTGGTGCCATCTTGTTATGGCGCTTGAGCTCCCGAGAGTCTGTATGTTGTCATTACTTGCTTGCTGCTAATTTTCACATTCCAGTCTCCCCTCCTTTCCCTCTCCCTGGGCTTGCACCACAATCTTGTCGCATCTTACGAATTCTGCTGCTTTAGGCCTCACTGGAGTCTGTTTTTCCTTCTCAGTGCTGCCCCATCACAGACGTCTGTCAGGGGCGTGCGGCCTGCAGGCTGAAGCACCCCCGAGCGTGTTTGCATCGGGAAGTGGCTCTCCTGTTTCACGGGCCCCTGCTTCTCTTACCTCATGGTTCTGTTCCTTGCGGTGGCACAGCTGTTGGGCTTCTTGTCCCAGCTCACGGAGGAGGTGTGGTCCAAGGGTTTGGAAACAAAATGAGCAAACTCACCTTTGCGTTGCAGGTGCCCTGGGGCCTGGAGTCCCCCACATCATCAACACCAAACTGCTGAAGCACTTCACCTGCTTGACCTACAACAACGGCAGGTCTGGGACTGACCTCCGGGCTTCTGCCTATAAAGGAGAAAGCGGGTGGGGAGGGTGGGACCAGAGCGTGCATTGGCTTCCATGTCCGCAGACACCACTGAGGAGAGCACTCAACGGCCCTTTGCAGGGGCCTGGGGTCAAGTCAGTTGAGAAAACCCTATATATTACATGCTCTGTCCCCCTTGGAGAAGCTCCCATTAGAGGCTCTGGGAAGTCCTGCCCTGGAGACTTCTTTCCAGGAACCCTTCCTCATAGCCTACAGAGCCAGTGTTCCATGGGAAGACAGTGTAGCAGGAAAGGGCAGGCCATTGTAGGGGTTTGGGGAGAGGACCCCCAGCGGCACATCTGGCCTCTTTCTTGCCCTTTGCTTGGACTGTGTTTTCTGCTCTGAGTGTGCTTGGAAACATCATCAGCAACTGGGTTTGGGATGACTCTTCTCCCAGCAGCTTTGCTGAGCAGCAGGGACAGGCTCGGAGGGTCCTTGTCTTTGCGAGGCTCAAACTGTGCCTGGGGAAAGCATACGTGTGGGTTTCTCTGACCCACTTGGAGGGAACACTGAGGTTGGCTCACTGCTCCACTGTGTGTGAAGGCGTGGGCACCTTGACAGGACTAGGAATGGTGCTCAACTTTCTTTTCTTCTCCCCAAGATGGGAAGACATTGAGTGTGCATGAGAACAGGCCTGGATGTTTTTATTTTGCTTTCGGAATAATCATCTTAGAGTTTAATGCTGTTTCTCCTTCACTGCCATTGCTTTTGTAGGCTCCGGAACTTAATTTCGGATTCTATGAAGGCAAAGATCACTGCATATGTAATCATACTTGCCTTGCACATAAGCGACTTCCAGATTGACCTGACTGTGTTACAGAGAGACTTGAAGCTCAGTGAGAGAAGGTGAGCACCACAGAATAACAAGCTCCGTGCAGGGTGCTTGATGTATTTCTAGTACTGCTGGAAAGCAGGACGCACCATCAAGGAAACTGGGGACATGTAGTATGGATGAGACTTGGGACCGGGGGACAGTTGTCAGTGCCTGAGTGAGTAAAGGGATGAGCAGCCAGACATGGAGTGCCTTGTCTATTCGAGGCACAGTTTTAAGCCTGTGATGATCTCAGTGATTTCCCTACAAAACAACAGGAGAACCCTCGGTTCAGAGAAGTCAGTGACTTTCCTAGGCTCACACAACCAAGATGGGAAATAGTTGGGCTTCAAGCCTGAGCCTTCCCATAGCATTCTGTCCCTTTGTAACCAAGCAGTTTCGGAATTGCTGTCACTGGGGAGAGGGGGTCTGTATGGTCATGAGGGGTGGAGCCCAGGGCTGGAAGTTGTAAGAGACCCCAGTCTCAGCTTAACAAAAAGAACTTTCTTTGAGTCAGATGGAAGGGATTGCCAGGTGAGGTGTTGGAAGCAAGGTGGGGCTGCCATTTGTCAGGGATGTTACATGGGGACTTCTGTGACCCAGCAGCCCTGCTGAGCAGCAGGGACAGACTTGGAGGGTCCTGGGAGAGATGGCAGAGTTGTGGTCTTGGGCTCTTTCCAGGATTGCTAGGAGGGATTCAGACTAAGTAGGGAGCAGAACTTCTAGGATTGTGAACTGTGGGATATGTTGGCCTTGTTGGTGATTTGGGGCCTCTGGTATCCAAGGCTCCCGGTGTTCCAAGAGAGCCTGTGAGAATACCCTTGTCTGGATTCTTCTAGCAGTCCTTGGAGGGGTTATCCTGAGGGCTGTCCACAGAAGGTATTCTCACAGGCAGTGAGTTTGAAAATAAAAGAGCGATAAGATACTTGGAGCCTGTACAGGTTCTATACCAAAATGCTAGCAAGTGCCCAGTCCTGGTTATCAGAAGTAAACAAAGTTATTAATAGTGTCGAGATAGCCTGGTTTTCCATTACTTACATGGATATTTTCTGATGGCAAGACATTAAAATGAAATTTCCTTTGATGGTCCTGGGTCTTGTTTCCTTCTCTGCTTTCTCTGGTGTCCGCGTTGGGGGTTCTGTCTTCGTGGCCAGGAGCGTGAATGTACTGCTCCCTCATGTCAAGCCTACTGAGAACACTCTCCCCCATTTGTTCTGTGTTTGTTCCTTAGGCTGATTGAGATGGCAAAAGCCCTGAGGCTGCAGATCTCTAAAAGAAGGGTGTCTCTAGCAGCTGGTGGGGAAGAGAGTCACAAACTGGGCACTCTGTCCATCCCGCTGCCTCCAGCCCAGACCTCGGGACACCAGTCGAAGCGGAGGAGAATCACCTAGAAGCGTGCTTTCCACATAGAGCGTTTTGGCCACACACAGCCACTACTTCTGTTCATTTCCATTTTTATTTTTACAGTGAGAAGGAAAAAGAAGCCTTGCTCTGGCGTGGGTATGAAGCCAGAAGGCAGCATCTAAAGTTGTGCTGGTCTTCAGCGGAAACATAAAGTGATGGCCATGTTGGACTTGACCTCTCCTCTTTGGTGTTGCTGTGATTATGTGGCAGCTGATTCCTATGGGAGGGTGGGGCCTGGGGAAGTCAGAGTCTACAGATCTTACAGGCTGCACCCCATGCAGATCTAATGGGTAATTGTTAATAAAGAGAAACATGAAGTGCCGTGCTTAGCCTGGAAGGGCCATCAGAGTCCATGGTGAGGATACAGCCCAGCTGGGCTGGAAGAGGAGGCCTCGGGCTTGCCCAGTAGCTAGCTATGGGTCGCCTGTGCTGTGGGGCTGCCAGAGGAGGCCCATGAGTCTGAGGCTGCCGTCACAGTGGAGCCAAATCCAAGGAAGTGCTTAGCCCCGCCAGTCGCTCTGCCTGGCTCGGGCCACACACAGGGCAGGGGGCAGCTCCGAAAGCTCATTCTTGGGAGAGAGGAAGCAGAGTGAAGGACGGAAAACACATTGTTCTAGATCTCTTTAAAAGGGGATTTCATACGTGGACAGAAAGCTGTAGAACTGTGAAAGGGCTGCGCGTGTGGGAATCTGGAGGTGGCCCTTGGAACTGCTAGGTTCAAGAGCACACAGCGGAGGCTGCTCCTCAGGCCAGGCATGGAGACGCCCCTCCTGCCCGACACTGCTGCTTGGGTCCCTGCAGCCGGTGACAGGGCACCGCAGTGCTGAGTGCGGCCACCCCTGCTTGCAGTACCCACAGTTCCACTCCTTTGCCGATCAGCACAAACAGCCGAAAGATCAAGATGCTGGCCTCTATCTTGCTTCCTTCTTTGAGCATTTGACCCTTGAACAACCCAGGGTGGGGGGCGCCAACCCCTCGCACGGTCAAAAATCCGTGTCATTTTGACTCCCCCCAAGCTTTACTAATAGCCTGCTCTTAACTGTAAGCCTCGCTGGTGAACAGTCAGTTCACGCATACTTTGTATGTTACACAGATCACACACTATGTTCTTACAATAGAGTAAGATAGAAAAAAAAGATGTTAGGAAAATAGAGTACTTTATTTATTGAAAAAAAATTCACATGTTCAGTGGGCCCACGCAGTTCAAACCCATGTTGTTCAAGAGTCAACTGTAATTTCATAATTTTCTACCAGGCACATGTATTACTTTTATAATCCGCAGGGGTAAATGAATGTTAGTTTAAGAAGAGAGAAGCT
>NW_027397103.1:14939996-14959749 GCF_003265705.2 Callorhinus ursinus | reverse complement strand
GTGGTATATATACACAATGGAATATTATGCAGCCATCAAAAGGAATGAGATCTTGCCATTTGCAACGACGTGGATGGAACTGGAGGGGGTTATGCTGAGTGAAATAAGTCAATCAGAGAAAGACATGTATCACATGACCTCACTGATATGAGGAATTCTTAATCTCAGGAAACAAACTGAGTGTTACTGGAGTGGTTGGGGGTGGGAGGGATGGGATGGCTGGGTGATAGACATTGGGGAGGGTATGTGCTACGGTGAGCGCTGTGAATTGTGCAAGACTGTTGAATCACAGATCTGTACTTCTGAAACAAATAACGCAACATATTTTAAGAAAAAAGGAAAAGAAGAAGATAACAGGAGAGGAAGAAAAGGGGAGTATGTCAGAGGGGGAGACGAACCATGACAGATGATGGACTCTGAAAAACTGAGGGTTCTAGAGGGTAGGGGGGTGGGGGGATGGGTTAGCCTGGTGATGGGTATTGAGGAGGGCACGTTTTGCATGGTGCACTGGGTGTTATGAACAAACAATGAATCATGGAACACTGCATCAAAAACTAATGATGTAATATATGGTGATTAACAGAACAATAAAAAAAATTTAAAAAAAAATATGCATGAACACTTAACACAATCCCTGACACAGGCAAGCGTCCGATAACGTGGCTTATTTCTACTGGTATGCGTGATAGCGAATTATCAAAACCTAACCAAAGACTCCCAGGTAGGAGACTCCTTAATTATGTCAAAACTCTAGATAAAACATTTTTCAGCATCAATAATAGGTTTGTGAAGAACTTATAATCACATAGAAAAGGTTTGTATTTAATACTGAGTCGGGGGAATAGAATCCAAAGCATAGATCAGTAATGAGGACAATGCAGTTAAAATGCACAGGGAAAATTAAGGAAATGGGCTAACGTATTCACAGTGAATACACTTGGTTGAGCACTTTCTCCTACCTTCTACTTTTACTGCATCTTTAAATTTTTTCATTCTTAGATTTATTTTATAATAACGAAGGATTTCATATTTTGAAAAAGACATACACTCTCTTAAATTTCAATTGCTGACCCATTATCTATCCTGAGAAAAACATGGCCCCCTCTGAGAAGACATTCTTCCCCCAGGGGTGGGAATAGGGAGGAAACCCATTAGTTAAACCAGCTCCATATAAGCTGTCTGCCAACATTCCAGGCCAGATGACAAGGCAGCCAGTTATGACTGGGGAGTAATGGCATGAGCTCTTTCCCGGGAGAGCCAGCGACAAAATATCAAAATCAATTTCCAGGCGTGAAACTACGGATTCCGTAGTTACACCTATGGAAGAGTTTTAGATGGGAGTGCATCAAAATAATTCCTTTAGTAAGCACCTGCAAAGGAGAAGGAGGAGATGTTATCGGGAGAATGGAGAGGCTTGGGTGAGGGTGAGCCCTGCTCTGATCTCCACCGGCACATTTACCTCCTGGTGTGGCCAGTACTTTTGTTCCAGTGAGCTTAATGGATAAGAAAGCAGGTAATGGACCCAAGGCTGTAAAGTCAGGGAAGCAGACAGAAGGGGGCCTCTCTTACCATGTATTTTCCTAAAGGAGCCAGCTCCCACCAGTCCTGAAGCTATAAAGGGCTGTGTGGTTTGAACTTGCAAGTAAGTGATGCCTGAAAACCACAAAACACAGGCTGCCCTCCCAGGGATTCACAAAGCGATGCCCATGATGCATGCATAAAACCCGGGGCCATCGGACTCTGACGCAGCGCACATTTCGGGGCAATAAACCCACTTCATTTGCTATCGAAAGTAATTTTGCTCACAGTCCAGTCTCAGTTAAACAAAGGATGTATTCTTTAGCCAAATTTGGGGTTTCAACTGCTGCTCTTGAACAGTGGGAATGGATGTCATTTACAAAGAAGTTCACTAGGTCTGGCTGGTGATGCTAAGGAGTATTGATGAGGTCCTCACAAGAGCCTGGTGTGGGGTGTGTGTGTGTGTGTGTGTGTGTGTGTGTGTGTAAGTATGTGTGGGGAGGTGTATTATTGTCTCTTTTGGACAAAGTACTGAGGCTTAGAGAGGTTGGTGTAACCAAGGAAGCTAGAGTACAACAAGCCTTGCACTTAGGTCTTTTATTATTGTAGCCAGAGGTCTTTTTTCAATAAAGATGTCTCACTGTGGCCAAACAGTCCATTTGGAAGCTTCTGTTGTAAATGGGATTCAAAACTGGCTATAAAATGTCCATTGTAGACTCAGAAGAAAACTCTGGGTCAAGTGTCTGAAAGTAGGCGAACTGCTGAAGGAGGTGTTCAAATGTTTGGAGCTAAAGCACAATGGCTATGATCTCACTCTGGGGCCGTGAATTACTGAGTCAAATTTCAGACATCGCAGTGGCCAGGTCAGCATACTCCTGCCAAGAAGAAACAAACAAACAAAACAAAATTTGCAAAGAAAATATGATCAGAAATTTTTGCAAGGGTTCAAAAATCTCTTCTGAGTTGCTTTGTTTACATATCATTCATAAAGATTTCCTTATGCATACTAAGGACATCAGGTCTCTTTTTAAAAACATGACTATCATACCATTATCATTCTTAAATAAAATAAAAAAATAAATCTTTAATATCATCAACTGCATACTCAGTGTTCAAATTCCCCGCAAACCTGAGCCTATTAAGCCTCTAATACATCGTGTGTAGATGTGACATTTTTCTTTCCACAGATGAGCATGGCAGCTTTTCAATCCATTTTCTCTTCTACCAACCTTAGCAAATCCCATAATTACATTCATCTTTGCTGTGCTCTCGGCGGCTGCTCATTCCCTCATGACAGGGGAGCTTGGTTTTTTGTGGGAGTCAAGCTAAGTAACTGGATTATTGAGATAAAACCAAGCTTAGCTTGGTTTAAAAAAAATGAATGATGCTACCAGCCTCATGGAAAGTTCCATCGTTGGACTGGAAGAAACAAAATCAGCATTTCCAGGAAGGGATGTGCACACCAAACCTCCAGCTCCAGTAGCAGACATGGGACATGCCCCCTGGGGCAAGAAAGTGGAGGTCAGCATCTTTGTACCCGGGAGTAGCTTCAGGACCACATGGGCTTGCTTTAGGTCTAACTACTACCTAGCAGATGAGGCCATGGATCTTAAACAGAACAGCCACATACCTGTTAGGAGGGTTTTAGTTGTTTTCAGGAGCAACTGTTAGACAAAAGATGCACTTAGGCAGGTCCTTGGTACAGCGACAGTAACAGGAACTCCTACACCACTTCTGGGATGCTGCCTGGTCCACCTGCGGCTTCCATAAACATTCCGACCTTCCTACCTTGATCCAAATGAAAGCCCATTAGAAATAAAAATAAATGCAAAAACATTTTCCAACACTCTCTATATCCTGTGACTATTTTGGAATTGTAGGGCTTTGTCCCTGCCTCAGAAACTGTCCCGTTGATGCATGGTCAGGCTCTGGCCACCCTGTCCATTTCTGTTTCTGGAACAAGCCAAGCCCATTCCTGCCCCAGCCTCTGTCCTTCCTTGTCCTCTGCGTGGAGCTCCTGCACCCTTTCTCTTCGAGGATGAAGTCCTCCTCGGGGAAGCCTCTCAGACCTCGCTTTCCATGGCAACTCCATCCAGAAAGCCAAGTGGCAACCCTGTTGACAGTGACCCTGAATATCCCGAACTTGATTAATTGTCAGCATCCCTAAGTTTTGCTCCCACTTCCTACTTAGCTCAACTGGTGAAAGCTAGATATGCTCTCCTAACCAAAGTGAGTGCCCTACTGTGGCTTCCCCAAGCCAACAGCTCCCATTCAGGGCACACCTGAAACCTTCCCTTTATTTACTATAAATTTTCCCCTCATCCACCTGCCTTTGAGTTTCTGCCAAATTCAGGTGATGGTGGCTGACTCCCTTGTGATAGCAAGCTCTGGATAAATAGGCTCTGCCTGTTCTCATGTATGTGGCCTTCATTTATTTGCACAGTTGTGTGGGCATATGATTCAGGGGGCAATGGGTGGGAAGGAGAAAGTTAGGTATTTATGGAAAGGAAGTAAAGCACCGTACTTTAATTCACATTTATGAGCACACTCTATCCATTAGGGTACATGCATTTTCCTGAAGTTGAGGAATTAATCAAGTTGTTTGTAGTTAATTTCCCTCTTTGCTAAAGTATTACATCCATAGTTAACTTATCCCCAGGATAAGCTTATTGGAATCCAAATTAAGATTTGGAAAATTAAGGGTAAGTTTATCCTTTCACCATTCATGAACAACGTAAGCATCTTAGAATCCTTTCATTGACTTTTGCATTCTTCTTATGGCTTTCTTTTTGTAATCATGCACTTTTTTTGTAATCATGTATTCTAATTTGACATATATTTAAAACCAACAAGACCTTGTTATTGTTACTGGTTTATACTGTAAAATTCATTTGGATTTACCCACATACTCTATTTTGTGTTCTTTATTCTTTGTTTCATTCCTCTTTCTTCCTGTAATCAAATGAAAATACGCAACAAGACCTTGTTGTTGAAACGCCTTCCACTGCAAGGTGGAGTCTGTGTTTCCTTCCTCTGAACTTGGGTAAACATTGTGTCTGCTTCTACTGAGGAATTTGGAGTAAAAGAAGGGCCACCTGTGGTTTCCGAGGCTCAGTTGCAAAATTCTCTTGGACTTCCAGGTGTTCTCTATTACAGATGTCTGTGTACATATGTGTGTGTGTGTGTGTGTGTGTATTACACACCACATATATTTATATGAATAGAATACACATGTTTAAATCTGATTTCCTGAGAAACAGGTTACATATAATACACTCATTTTAAGTGTACATTTCAATAACTTGACCTAGTTTGGCCTTGGAGCTATCTGACGTCTACTTTCCTCAGGTTTCCAGGCCCCACTTTTCCATTACCTGCTGATCCCCCCAATTCTGAAGACCCATCCTTCAAGGTGCCCTGTGAGGGCTGGAGGGTGTGGCCACTAGGAGGGAGTCAGAAGGGCAGAGTAAGAGGACAAGACCACATGCCATGTCATTGGTGGAAGGGTGAACACCAGAGGTTCCAGTCCTAGAGGGCGGGCATTGCCTTTGCTGTTCTTTGGGGCAGAGAAAGGACTCCTGAGAGTGGAGCAGACCAGCTTCCCACTGCAGATTGTGGGGGATGGAGCAGAGTTGACTCGTGTGTGTGGAGGCCCCACTCAAACCACCACTTGCTCTTGGAAATGGTGACCATGCTATGAAGAAGCCTAGGCAGCACACAGAGAGATCTTGTGAAAAAGAAGTGAGGTCCCCACACGTAGTCATGGGTCAGGCGACAGCCCTTATGAAGTAGCAACCCTGTGATGTGTCGTCTTGACCATGGACCCCCTTCCTCCTGTCTCTGGAAGGGCAGAGATGAGCCCTCACAGCCAAGCCCAGGGTGAGAATTCATGAACAAAATAAATGATCGATGTTATTCCAAGCAATTGTGTTTCATGGGGAGTGGGTGTTACACAGTGACAGGTCACTGGTAAATCAGCAGGTGCCTTGAGAAGAAAAGCAGCTGGAGAGCTATGCCCCTAACTGGGATCTTCCCTTCATGCTCTCCTTCTCTTGAATCCTGGATTTGGGGGGCAGCTCTTTGATATCTTTAAACAGATGTTGTTTATTTTGTATATTAAGTAGGTCCTTAAATGTTCTTCATGGAAGAGTTGGTATTCCATAAGCTGACTCATCTCGGCTGGGAGTAGAAGTATGGGCATTGGTGTTTCCTAAAAATCTCCCACACTCTGACATAAGAGTTGGCCTCTTATGTTTTTAAGATCAATTGTCTTAAAGGCATTTCACTGTTGTTGTTGTTTTTTTTTCTCTTGGGTCCATTTTTTTTTTTACCAATATACATCAAATTAATTTCATTTAAAATTATTATTATTATTTTAATTTTGGGCTTGGTCCCATGGAACAGCTAAAAAAAAGAGGGGAGGTTATGAAAAATGGGCAAGATGCAGTTCTTATTCTCAGAGTATTTTCATCCTGGCTTGGGAGACAAAGATAACCCACGTGAAGGAAGGAAAGACTAATACAAAACAATTATATTTGATTTAGTGTGCTATTATGGTGAGTGTAGAAACATATGCCAAAAACAATAAGCACCACATCTACCGTGGCACACTATGGAATTAGTCAAAATATAATTGACAACAGCATTAGCAATTACAAATAAAATTTACTAGGAAAACTGAAATGGAAATGCATCTACAGGCAACTTAATTTCACTCTTATAACTTTGTTAATGGAGCACATTTGCATATTTTAAACACCCTTATGCCTCTCGCATAAATATAGAAGGGTACGCTTTGGACGCTGGTTATTTTGGTGAAAATGTAAGGTTTACTCAATTGTAGGCACTTTTATCTGATCCTAGCTTCAGTTCTTGGAATTACTTTGAGGGATCAATTTTCTGTTTTGGTTGTAAGTATCTTGGCTATTTTGGTTTGCCTTTCCTCTGCATGTGATGAGCATGGCAGCCTCCAATATGCCCCCAGAGACCCTGCCCCCTGGTATCCACAGCCATGTATGATCTTCTCCCTTTTGGAATGAGCTGGCTTTGGTGACTCTCTTCTAGGGAAGAGTATGGCCAAAGTGATGAGCTATCTCTTCTGAGATTAGGGCGCCAGAAGATTGCAGCTTTCATTTGGGTGTGCCTTCTGACCCCCTCTGGAGGAAACTGGGTGTCTTGAGGCAGCCGTGTGGGGGCGTGTAAGTGGTAGAGAACTCAGACATGTCAACAGCCACGGGAGGAAGCTTGTGAGTTGAGTTTAAGATCTCTACAGCCCCGTATGTAGGTTGATTACAACCTCACAAGATTCCTTAGGCAGAGCCACCACAAATAAGACACTCCCAGACTCTTGACTCACAGAAAATGTAAGATAACAAATGGTTGTCATTTTTAGCTACCAAATTTGGGGATATTTTGTTACACTACGATAAATAATGAATACAGTGAGATACCTGCTCAGAGCAATTGTTCTATGCTTTATTTCCAGCGATTTCTCGTTTTATGGAGCAGAAGGTTGACCTTAATATCAGCAGGAAAGATTTTTGGAAGGCTAACATTTCACAAATACCAAGATACTCAAGGGAAAAAGAATTCTAACTTCGACATGGAAAAGACAGCCCATTATAATCTTGATCTGCGGTTCACCACTATGGCTGGGCATCCAAATTATAGGAGGAACATGTTCAAAGTACACATTTTCATGTGATTCAGGTTCATTAGACTTGAGGACCCAAGAATCTGTACGTCTAACCGTCCCCCAGATAATGGGGACAGTCAGTATTGGGAGCTACTCGATTGACAACAATGAGTTCACTGACCAGGCAATTAAACCTGGTGATTTTGTCCCAAAGTTCTCTCGATATGTGAACATGGCAACATAAGCTCAAGCCCATAGTGACAGATAGAGCCCAGAACTCCTGGCAAAGTGAGATTTACTCCCTTCGTGTTAGAGGGTGCGCTCTTGCATTTACTTCACTTCGGACTTAACGCATCTGCACATGGTGTTCTGAGAAAACATACTACTGTTAATCCCCTCAACTAGTGATCGCTGTAAATCCTTGAACGGTCATCTGACATCATTCATTAAGGAAGATATAAGAGAAGAAGAGGGTAGGAGAAAAGTGACAATGATAGAGAAGAAAGTAAAATGACCCAGAAGATCAAGAGGAGGAGGAGGAAAAGGAGAAAGGAAGGAAACAACCACAAGACTTTCAACACAAACTCAGTGGCTGTGTCTTGCATCTGACTCCAAAGCTGTGAGCATCAGATATTGTTATAAGTAAGCCTTCTAAAAAACTTCCTAATGAGGCAATGTTGAGGTTATTGGGTGGGGATCAGGTAAGCCCAGTGGGCAAGGGGACAACATACGTGTCCGGAGGTTAAGAAAATGGGACACTGGCGTCTTGGGGTGACACTTCCAGTCAAAACGTCAAATACACATTCCGAAGGCACTCTATTTCAAGAAACTTACAGGATGTGCTCCAAAAAACCGCATTAGACAGGTGTTCTTAGACGCAAATTTGCTCATGTCAAAAATACATGTGATGTATTAAATAAATTGCTGCAGAAAAAAATGAGAATGAGAAAAGCAGTATTTCTAACATTACATATAATGTTCAATTTCAAATAGGTTTAACCAAGTTAATAAATATTCTAAGCAGACTTTGGCTTTTTCTTTTTTGTCTGCATGCTTTAATATTTATACATTCAGGTTCTTTTTCTTTTTCCCCTTCTCTCCTCATTGGGGAAATCTCCACACACTAGAACTGTGTCTCTCGGGGCTATAGGTCTCTGTGAGCACTGACTTTAAGACTCCATCAGCACAGCTGATTGGAAAACGAGCTGCAAAGTGAACAGAACATTCATCAATGCTGACGGTCTCATTGAACGATTAAGACATAACAACAATGCAGCATAGCTTCGCACTCAGCAAATGGTACCTCTCACCCAGCAAGCAGAAGCCGTAGAGCCGTTATCAGGAAAAATCAAGAATTTAATGGCTTTGCATATTTACCATGACTCATGTTATTTTACGGGCATCCAGCAAGAACACGGACAGATCAGAGCATTGCAATAATAGAACAAATAATTCTGTATATCCCAAGAGGAACACCAGTGAGCCTTAGAACTTGGAATAAACAAGTACCAAGAAAAAATGGTCACATGGCTAAGGATTACAGACAACACAAAGTATGCCTCTGAAGGGGCAGCCAAGTAGGAAACGGCATTACGAGGAATTATAAGCACAATACTGCCCCCCCTTCAGATAACTGGAGTGTGATAAGTGGACTTATGATATCTTCATCTACATGTTTGAATTCTTTCCTTTTTGTCTTTTTCCTCCTGCTCTCGTTGGGAACGTGCCCACACACATAGAAACATTTCTTGTGGGGCCGTCAGTCTCTGTGAGTGAGACTTTGGGGCTCAAGTGCTACGGCAGACCCTGGAAATGAGTTTGAGCGTTTGAGTCCCAGTGCAGATAAATGACACGGGCTTGTACAAGGACAGGCATGGAAGCTGATGAGCGACCAGGATGTGAGAAGCGTCCGTGCATTTTGCAGCCTGAGCAAGGAACAAAGAGACGAGAGAGATCCTACAAATAACTCAAGTCACCTTTGGAGCCTAGGGAAAGGATGCCTAAGCAGGGACCTGACTGTGAGCATCAGTGACCCTGAGTGACCTGGGCTGTGGAAGAGCAAGGATCTCCTGAGCTCTGAGCTTTTGGTGCAAGGACCCACACCGGGACTGGAGGTGGCCTGTGGAATCCCTGCCTGGTGTTGCCAAAACTGCACACCTCTGCCCACCTGGATTTTGTTTTTATTTTGTATATTAAATAAAGCACACAGGTAATGCTACTTTGAAGAGGTAGTAACAGGGATGATCGTAGGCTTTATTCCTATGACCAATGGTTGAAAGGTGGACGTATCAAGCCATTGGCAGCGTGTGAACAGATGAAAGAGGCTCCCACATGGGCATCCTAGCCACCAGGACTTCAAGCGATGCTGTTGGCTCTCAGGCCAGTTCTTGGATAACCTGAATACTCTCAATGTTTACAAAGAACTTATAGAATCATCTGGTTTGAAACATGCAGGCTGTGCCACAGGTTGGTGAATGGAAGCCTTTCTTTTTTCTCCTTCCTCGTTGGACCAAAAGATAGCGTCCTCTTGCACAGTATAAAACTTCAGCTGTAGAGATTGGCTTGTCTGACTCCCTTTTGATACAGACATCTTTGACCAAAGAAAGCCAGCTTCAAAGAAGTATTCCTATTTTATGTACACTATAGTCAAAAGTGGTGAATTAATTCTAACGAGCGAGTTTCCATAATGGATACTGGGTAGCGAGCATCCATAACTTGATTAAAGCAGAAAGCGTATAAAAGATCATTTCAGGAATGAAAGAGAAGGCAGTATTACTTTTCGAGAAGTAAGACATTAAAAGGGACATATTCAGTGGGTTAGACTGCTCCCCGGAAAGATACATGGGTTCTGAGTTAATAATGAAGATGATTTTTCACTCTTCCCTGGTTCATCTGTAACAATATTCTATCGCTCATTTAGCTGACAAAGATGAAAAGCAGCTGAGAGCAACCAAGTACAGTCCTTTCGAAGTGAATTCAGTATTCCTCCTGCTTATGGAAGTCTTTGCTCTTTTTAAAATAGGCATTTTTAAAATATACTGGTAACAAGTACATTGTGATTGCAATTTTTTTTCTGAATCTACTCTTGGACTCCCTTTGAGTCTGTGGATGCTGAAGTATTCCATTCTTTTTGTTTGTGAGAACAAGTTGATGCTATTGAGTCATTAAATTACTATCAGACAGGGGTGCCTGGGTGGCTCAGTCGTTAAGCGTCTGCCTTCGGCTCAGGTCATGATCCCAGGGTCCTGGGATCGAGCCCCGCATCGGGCTCCCTGCTCCGCGGGAAGCCTGCTTCTCCCTCTCCCTCTGCCTGCTGCTCTGCCCACTTGTGCTATCTCTCTGTCAAATAAATAAAATCTTTAAAAAAAAATTACTATCAGACATACCTTAAAACAATTTAGAACACAAGTGTTTGTTATGTGTGTCCTGATTATAGAACAAAAGTATAAATGGATAAACCTGAAATAAGAACATAATTTTATGTTTCTATATATACACATACAAACATATATGTATATACACATTCATATATCCCTGCATATGTATAAATATATGTATACACAGGCATAGAAATTAGAACAAATAGAAAATTCTACTTTCAATATATTATTAGGTAAAGAAATAGTACTTTGTATGGTGATACGTATTAAGCATAAGTTCACCTATTGCTAAAAATCAAGACGACTTTTCACTTTCGAATTTTTCTCAGTTTTGGAAAAAGAGGAGAGTTTAGATTGTTGGACAATATTGAATGCTAATCAGAGTCCTGTATGCATATTCTTACATATACAGACTTTTTATTGTAAAATTATTTCATTGCTGTGTAAAACAACAACAACAAAACACCCCAAACTGAGTGACTTAAAACTATAAGATTTATTTTCCCCAAGGACATTCATTCCATCTGGGCTGCATTAGAAGGAAGCATGCTTGTCTCCGCTCTAACCAGCTATCAGCCAGGCCAGTTGAAGCCTGGGAAGTAAGCCTGCTCTATTGCAAAGGAAGAGGCAAAAACAAAACAAAACAAAACAAAACACACCTAAATTTTGGGACGAGCATGTTGTGACTATTTGTAATAAACACAATCTGCCATATTAATGATGCCCGTGGTCGTCAGAGTTCATACCTACCATAAGCACACATGCTCCGTGTTTTAACAGTGTTGTGTAATTTGTCCACCATGATGATCATGTAAAGGGGATCTGATTATCATCCCCATTTCACAGACGAAGAAAGTGAGGTTTGAAGGGGGAGGTGGCATGTCTACCTCATACAGGTGGCAAGTGTAGAGCTGATGTTGATAGCAGGAATGTGCATAAGGAATGACTGCATTGAGGTCAGGCAGGAAGGGGAGGAAGTTTGACCTACACTGTCACCTGTGTCCTGTTTAAGAAAGGTTTGCTGAATTCCCATCCCAACAGCTGAGGAATTTAGGACCCTAATTTCCTCAAGGACTTTCTCCTGACTCCACCAATGAGTCTCCTGGGCAGAGAAAAACAACACATTTGTTGGCTCAGTGACCAGCCAAGACTTAATATTTAACATGTAAAAACAACGGTCTTGCCCTCTCGGGGTCATGGAATAGGCCAGGTCAGCAGGTGAAGAAGCTCAGATGCCTGCTGTAGGGTCACATCTTCCCATCCCACATAACTCTGCGCCCTGAGTTCCAAGGATGCGAAAGGACGCGTATGATGGACAGAGTCATCACCTCCCACCTCCCCTTGTTGAATGGGTGACAAGACCCTTTGTATTAGCGTGCACTTTTTAAAAGAAAAGTTTTGTTTGCTGATGCTTTGGCCTCTGGGGTCTTGCTCACTGGGGAGGAACTGCCTCTCTCAGGGTAGCTAATTCCTGGAGATAGCAAAGGGCTTCACACCTTTCCTATGCATACGGAGGAATCCAGAGCCAGACCCCATCACCTCTTCTATGGTTCAGAGTCAGGGTCACCAGGGGCTTCACACCTTTCCTATGCATACGGAGGAATCCAGAGCCAGACCCCATCACCTCTTCTATGGTTCAGAGTCAGGGTCACCAGTCCCTGGCCCTAAACACCTGAGGGCCAGGTACCAGACCCCAAGGGCAGCCCCTAGAGCCAGAGCCCACTGAGATTATTCGACCTAGCCAATTCTAACCTTGCTTACCTGGCCTTACCTGTTCCCCTCCTCAGAAACCACAATAAAGGCTCTTGCTGTTAGTAACGATCTTTCAGTGGCAGCCATGTCTTCCTCTCCCGGCCTCTCCCTCAATAACAGTAAAACCTTCATCTGACAGCCCCCATTGAATAGAAGCCTCACGTGAGCTGAGATGTTCATGTAATTACCTACTTCCTTTCTACAATGGAAAAAAAAGATAGCCACTGAGCTCCGGGCATATAACAGCATAATACTGGATACTCATGATGTTCAAGGTTTTTCGCTTTCTTCTGACTCTGTAGGTCAGAATTTCAGGTGTGATATATTGATTTATTTTTCACCTGCTGTGCTGTCAAAATTGCTGACCAGTTTGCTGACAGCCTAGAGGCCTCCACCCACATGGCTTTTGAAGAGGTGCCTGATTTTAGAAAAGCAAGGACCTTGGAGATCATGCTAGCAGGAAGAAATTCCAAAGGTAATAAATGATTGATTTATCCCTTGATTCCTCCAGGGCCCTGACAGAGGGAGCCCCGAGTCTTGATTTAATAGCTGCGGTTTGCATTTGATGACTCCTCAGTCAGCTACACCGATGTCTCAGGATTTAAAAAAAAAAAAAAAAAGAGTTATTGGTAGAAGTGACCTATCTACTGACCTAATTACCCTCTTTTTTTCTAGCCAAAAAAAAAAAATGCGTTTCAAAGAATTTCCATCAGGGAGCATGTGACATAATAAACCATGACAAATTTATTTTTCATGTGTGGAGAAAATAAATTAAAATATCGAGTGCCAGCTGCATGAGCAGAATTAAGACACATTTCTCTGTGTGAACCCTTGGGGGTAAATTGGTTCCTGGAAGATACAATAAATCCACGCTGGTCTCTGAATTCCAGGATAAACATGAACACTTGTCTTCAGAAATCTCATCTCCAAAATTCCATCAGAAAATGAGTTTTGCTTCACCTGCCAGCCGGAAAATTTGGGTCTTAGAGACTGTCCTCATTTTTGCAGTGACTTACAACTACCATGTTAAGTTGCCGTAACTTGCACCTTACTTAGCCAAATGTTGGCTACATTAAAATCATATTTATCCCCAGCACTAATAAAACAGAAACATAATTCATATGGAGTGGGCCCTCGCTTAGCTTTCAGGAATGTTCTAGAATAGTTTCTTAGAAGTGGAATTTCTGAGT
Source organism: Callorhinus ursinus (assembly GCF_003265705.2). Classification (NCBI taxonomy): domain Eukaryota; kingdom Metazoa; phylum Chordata; class Mammalia; order Carnivora; family Otariidae; genus Callorhinus; species Callorhinus ursinus. Next base: position 14,946,274 of record NW_027397103.1, on the reverse strand, counting down.
TGAAGATTTTGCACAAACTTTAAGGCCTTCTGACCATTTCGCTCAAGGATGCTGTCCTCCTTTGCTCAGTGAATCCGTGGCCTGCTTCTCCACCTGCAGGTGCTTCCCCTGGACAGAAGCCTCTTTTTGTTCCTTGCTGCCTGCTTGGTTGCATCTTACCCCAGATAATGGCCAACGCAGATCTGCGAGGAGGACCCCAGGCAATGCTTCAAAGTGAGTCCTCAGCTGCAGGTAAGGGCCTGGAACTCCTCCCAGACGAGACTGGAGGGGAGTCCCTGTGGCACCCTGCCTGCCAGGTGACCTGGAAACAGGAAAAGAATTCTTACGTTCTTCCATTCGATCCAAGTTCTTTCTTTTTACCCCGCCTCCACCCGAGTTGAGTTAATGAAGGGGGAATTGTAATCCCGAGAGGTTAATTTTTTATCACAGCAAGACAATGTCTCTTTAAGGAAGAACATTTAAAAAAAAAGACATTTTGAGATACCACAGGTTTACCAAGAGGGCAAAGAAGAAATAATGCAGGCAAAGTTGAAGGACAGGTAACAATGAAGAAAGGTCCAATAATTTAACCCCCTAAAAACATTGCAGTTAAAACATAACACCCACTATAGAAGTGTACCCATATCACTGTTGCACACTGAACAAATTTTCACGGCTGAACATACCTACATAACTTGCACCTGTATCAAGAAACAAGACACAAGCAGCACCCAGAACCCCTTCCTTGTACATCAGTCTAACTACATCCACTTGACTCCCGAGGGTGGTCACTCTGATACAGACTAGCTTTGCCTGGGTCTGTTTATAAATGGACCCACACAGGTTGCATGCGCTCTTGTGGTTCTGGCTTCTTTGACTTAGCATCCTGTCTCTTAATTGTATCCATATTCTTACATGTCATTTTAGATTGTCCATTGTCATTGTTGGATATTTTGTTTTCATATCACATGAAGTATATATCATCTTATATAATATACAGTGTAGTCTATATAATATATGTTGCAGTGTGTATTATTGTATAATATAATATACATACATGTACATATACATAATGTATATAGTATAATATGTTGTATATTACAACATACAAATGTTTATTATATAAATATACCACAACTTATCTGACTAATTGGGTATTTGCTTAGTTTCCAGTTTCTGGTCATTGCAGATATTGCTGTTTTGAGCATTTGGACTTGGAAAATACAAGCATCAAATCCTATCAGGCATATATTTAGGGTGTGATTGCTGGGTGATGGGGGCACATATATGCTTAGCGTTGGCAGGCATAGCTTTAGTAGATAGTACTGAATAATTTTACGAAGCGGCTGTACCAATTTCAATTCATCTTTTTAATTTTCTTTTTCCAATCATTTGCTTGAGTAAACTTATTGCCTGTTAGATTTTATTACTTTGTCTTGGGTATATGGATTTTCTGAAATACAGTTTTTTCCCCTTTCTTTCCTTTTTTTTAGATCTCATGGGGCACTGAACTCAGTTCTTAAAGGAAATAGAATATTCTTTATAATATACCTATTTGGAGCCAAATTACCTGGGTTCAAATTCTGGCTTTGACCTCTACTAGCTGTGTGGTATTGGGCAAGCTACTCGGCCTCTCTGTGCCACAGGGTTTTTATCTCTAAAGGTGAGATGGGAATAGCTCTTACCGCATATGTTGTAATAATGGAATGAGTTCTTATTTGTAAAGCTAATGAAGAGTCAATGTATCAGGTAATTTTCTATATGCATTTGCTTCTATGGTTTCTTAAATAAGGAGTCTGAATAGAAATGTTTTAAATGGCAAAACCACTGAGATTTTTGGAGAGTACAAAAAAGCGAAAGCAGAGGATTTTTATAAAAAAAAATTTACAATGTCCTTTGATTATATTTTCCCATACAAGCCAAGAGGCAGTGTGGTGTTAGGGAGAGAACCTGAGCATGGTGTGGAGAACTTCATAGCCAAGCTTGTCTGCCTGGATGACCATACAGAAGCCACTCCCTTCTTGTGTCTTCTTGGTGTCACACGTCCTAGGCAAACACTGACAGGTGCCTGCGGAGGGGTGAGGCTGGGACACTGCCCGTGGCCCTATTTGGAGGTGAGGGTGTGACAGTCCTTCCCCCCATCCCCACGCCCCTGAGTTACAGATAGAGTTGGGTGTTTAACTGAGTCTTTCCCTCTTTTTCTTGCTTTGGTCCAGTATCGGGGTGAGTGCCCTCCTCCTCACGAGGGTGGTACCAGCCTCTGGCCGGTGACTTGCCATCGGATTCCGTGCTGCCTGGTCAGAGCTCTGTGGACAAATAAGACACAACCTGGATACCCAAGAGCTTGTAAGATGGTAGCTTGTACTTGAGTTTTTAATTGATTTTTCAGCATTTTACCCTGTTTAGACTTTGCCATTTCCAGTCACCAGATAAAAACAAAAGCAGGTTGGAAGTGAGCTGTGAAGTGGTGGTGTCCCGGAGGCCAGGATGGAAGTGCCACGAGGGCAGGGGGCTCCAGGGAGCCTTGGGCACAGGTGAGGGGCGCCAGCCCTCTGCACTCACACTCCACGGAGGGAGGCCCTTTCTAGATGACCGGTCCCGTGGGGGCGGTTTGCCTCACAGTGAATCGAGCATCAAAGCAGTCAAAGCAAGGTGCATTTTTCAGGTTTCAAATACAAGGAAGAGGGTCCTTGATTGTGGGAGCTTTGTTGCAACTGCTGGAGAGAAGTCGGGGAGGAGGGAAGAGATGAGCATCCACGCTGCGCCGGGAGCAGCCTGCCAGGGACGCGGAACAGTGTCTGCAATCCTTTCATCTCCCTGTGAATTATTTATATGCCGATCTGATCTTACGGCTCATTCCAAATGCCTGTTTAATTTTCCCAACGATGGCAAAATAAAGCATCTCTGGGAGAAACGCTAAGAGTCGGCTGAGAAGCCATGGGCATTGGCTTAGGGTCAGATGCATAGTCCTAAATATTTGTGGAAATATTAATCAATCAATCTTAACTTGCTACTGGCATGGGATGCTAAGGCCCAGAACTATGGCAGAGATTTTCCTTTGGCCTTCATCCCCCCAAAGAACAATTTCACCTTCTGTGACCTCCCTAGAAGAAATAAGCAGCACAATTCACGGGAGGAGAAGTGCCTCCGGACTCCGACCCTGCCCATGGAAGCTCTCCCTGGGTCCAGTTTCTAAACAGGGAGGATTGCTACAGCAATTCTGGGCATCTCCACCGCAATTTTCTCCCTGCTGTGTCTTCCTCTGTCTTCTAATTTGCAAACTGTCCTTTCTGGGACTATGAGCCCCACACCCCGCCCCATCCCCTGCTGGAGCTTCCAACCTCTAAGCGCAGGACACACAGTTGAATGTGAATTTCAGATAAACGGCAAATAGAATTTCAGTATAAGTAGGTCCCAGATATTTCATAGGAGCTCCTTACACTAAATATATATAATCGTTATATATAAAAATATGTATTTAAATTATATATAAGTATATATTTAGTTTATATAAAATTATATGTAATTATTTTATATAATCATATATAATTATATGATTGTACATAATATATAAGTATCTACTAAACAATTTATGTAAACCTAAAACTATGTACCTTGTAGTTTTATTACATTTATTAATTTATTATTATATTATGTCATTATAATATATCAATTGTGTTTGTTGTATTAATATTTATAATATATGTTATAATATATATTATATAATATTTACAGCATTATATATAATATAAATATTATATAATGTTTATAATACTATAATATTATTACTTAGCTAACATGGTTTATTATGTTAAATTTAGTATGCATACTATATGGTATATATAATATATAATAACATATAACATAAATTATAATATAAACATATAATGTATAATATAAATTTATATATATAAACTTAGTATACATACTATATAGTATGCATATTAAAATATGTTCAGTAAGCATGTATATATATATATTATATATATATATTCCATGTAAGCAAGTCCCATGAAATACCTGGGACCTACTTGAACTATATAAAACTTTATTGATTCTATATGTATTTATATCCCACCAGGCCTGGCAGCCCTGCAGCCCCGCATCTGTCCACGCGGGTCGGCCTGCAGGCAGAGGGCCTTGGGCAGCCCTCTGCCGTGAGAGAGGGTGGCGGGCGGGGCTGGAGGAGGCGCGAGGCTCAGACACTCAGAGCGCTCCATCCTCTCTGCGGGCTGCATCATTAGCACCCGTGAAACAGACATGAGGGCTGGTCCCGCTTGCTGCCTCCACCCTCCGGTTCTCTCCGGAGCGCTCTGCCTAACACCCTTCGTTTGCTGGAATGGAGGGCGGCCAGAAGCAGTATTTGCAACTGATCTGGATGCTGCCTTGGGGACAAGAGATACAGCTCTCCCCCATCTGCACGGTAGAACGGCCTTATCTGTGGGCCCAGAGCAGGTGCTATCTACCATTTATCTGTGGGCCCAGAGCAGGTGCTTTCTACCATGTATGTGTTTTCCTTTCCGTGAAACTTTATTCAAAGTCCGCTCTTCCTCTATGGCAAAGTGAGAATCCCCTTCCTCACTTCCTTTCTGTCTGTCTCCTTTCTTTTCCTGTTCCCCCCATGTCCTGGCGTCCCCTTCAGATAAAATGAGGCTTCCAGCACGTCAGCACCTGGGGGATCAGGTCGGAGGCTTCTGAGGAGCTCCGAGGTCGGCTCCTGGACCCCCATTAGAACAACATCTGCCAAATGATGCTCTAGCCTCGTCTCCTAATCTTGGCCTGAACCTGAGCTTTTCTTAGGGGCCTGTACTTGAAACAGGGTCTTCAACACGGATCCTCGAGATGGTTCCTGTGTGGGGTCTCCTCTCTCAGCAGTGACAGCATATTTTTGAAAATATGTGGACGTAAGGCATTTTGTGTGTGTGTGTGTGAATTTCCCTTGTCAACACAACCAGCACACTCAGAGGCTGTTAGCGGGAGACAAAAACAAAATAAAACAAAAGAACACCAGACATTTTGTGTTTACTGTGTATTTCTCCGTGTGGACTTTCTGAAGCTGATACAGGATCCAAGCTCCAGATCGGACTTTAAGCAAAGTGGTGCAGGCTTGTGACTAACATTTCTGTGATACAAACACAAAAACATCATGGAGAGTTCCTTTGAACTTCCAAATATTTCCCCACTTCATTTCCCACATATTACAAACCAGCCGTCACACGTCTGGATATTTTTCTCTTCCACAGACAAAAGGATCCCTACAAAAACCTGCAGGGCATTGTTTTTTTTTTGTGTGTGTGTGTGTTTAATCTTTCTTTCTTTTTTTAATTTTTTTATTGTTATGTTAATCACCATATATTACATCATTAGTTTTTGGTGCAGTGTTCCATGATTCATTGTTTGTTCATAACACCCAGTGCTCCATGCAGAACGTGCCCTCCTCAATACCCATCACCAGGATAACCCATCCCCCTCCCCCCCTTCCCTCTAGAACCCTCAGTTTGTTTTTCAGAGTCCATCATCTCTCATGGTTCGTCTCCCCCTCTGACATACTCCCCTTTTCTTCCTCTCCTGTTATCTTCTTCTTTTTCTTTTTTCTTAAAATATGTTGCGTTATTTGTTTCAGAAGTACAGATCTGTGATTCAACAGTCTTGCACAATTCACAGCGCTCACCGTAGCACATACCCTCCCCAATGTCTGTCACCCAGCCACCCCATCCCTCCCACCCCCCACCACTCCAGTAACACTCAGTTTGTTTCCTGAGATTAAGAATTCCTCATATCAGTGAGGTCATGTGATACATGTCTTTCTCTGCTTGACTTATTTCACTCAGCATAACACCCTCCAGTTCCATCCACGTCGTTGCAAATGGCAAGATCTCATTCCTTTTGAGGGCTGCATAATATTCCATTGTGTATATATACCACCTCTTCTTTATCCATTCATCTGTCGATGGGCATCTTGGCTCTTTCCACAGTTTGGCTATTGTGGACATTGCTGCTATAAACATTGGGGTACACGTACCCCTTCGGGTCCCTACATTTGTATCTTTGGGGTAAATACCCAGTAGTGCAATTGCTGGATCGAACGGTAGCTCTAATTTCAACTGTTTGAGGAACCTCCGTACTGTTTTCCAGAGTGGTTGCACCAGCTTGCATTCCCACCAACAGTGTAGAAGGGTTCCCCTTTCTCCACATCCCCGCCAACATCTGTTGTTCCCTGACTTGTTAATTTTAGCCATTCTGACGGGTGTGAGGTGGTATCTCATTGAGGTTTTGATTTGGATTTCCCTGATGCCGAG
>NW_027397103.1:14866191-14934996 GCF_003265705.2 Callorhinus ursinus | reverse complement strand
AGATGTTGGTTGAAAAAGGGAAAAAGAAAAATAAAAAAAAAACAGTCAACAAAAATTAACTTTGATGAAATAATGGATCATGGTTTAAAAAAAAAAAAAAAGCCATGAATCTATGTGCATTATTCCCCTAGCGCTGGAGTTCTCCCGTTCTCCTTGATCGATCAACTTGGTCTTGGCTTGCTGGCTGTTTGTGCTGATCTTCTGGGGGAGGGGCCTGTTGCTGTGGTTTCCAAATGTCTTTGCCGGAGGCGGAATTGCCCTGCCCTTGTCGGTCCAGGCTAAACAAGCTGCTCGGGTTTGCTCTCAGGAGCTTTTGTTCCCTGCAAGCTCTTGGTACAGCCTTGGAGGACCAGGGCAGAAATGGTGGCCTCCCAATCTCTACCCGGAGGAGCCGAGAACTCGGGGCCCCGCTCCTCAGTGCGCCCCCAGAGAAAAGCAGTCACTCCCTTGTCCCCGGTCTCCGGCCGCACTCCATGCTCACCCGGCCTGTGACCGAGCGTTGCTATCTCTGGCACCCGACCCCGCGCGGAGTCTCCAAACCCAGCAGATCCCTGCAGTGCGTTCCCGCGCCGCTCCTCCCCGGGAAGGAAGGGGAGTCTCCCCGGATCTGCTGCTTGTTGGGTCCCTGCTGCAGGAGCAGTGGCCCGAGTGGGCCGCGGATCACAGTTTATGGCCACCCCGAGCTGAGAGCCCGCGCCTCGGCTCCGTCTCTGCAGCCGGCTTCCCCGCTCCGATACCTGGGAGCTCTGCCGCACTCAGGCACCCCTGGTCTTCCTGTGACCCCGAGGGTCCTGAGACCACACTGTCCCGCGAGGGTTCCACCCCCCGCTTAGCCACTGGAGCGACGTCCCTCAGCGGAGCCGACTTCTAAAAGGTCCGATTTTGTGCTCCGCGGCTCTAGCACTTGCCAGAAGCGGCCGATGGAGGCCCCTCCCCCGCCGTCTACCCTCCCGAATATCGCCTCGGATTCACTTCTCCGCACGTCCTACCTTCCAGTAAGTGGTCGCTTCTCTGTTCAGAGAGTTGTTGCTACTCTCCTCTTCGATCTCCTGTTGAGTTCGTAGGTGTTCAGAATGGTTTGATCCCTATTCAGCTGAATTCCCGAGACCAGACGACATCCAGGTCTCCTGCTCCTCCGCCATCTTGCTCCGCCCCCCCCAGGGCATTGTTTATAACACTTTTTTTGTAATAGGCATAAAGTGGAAACAACCAACTCTCTTTCAGCAGGTGGATGCTTGAACGCGCTGTGGTGCATGCAGACCATGGAATACTACTCAGCAGTAAAAAAGAACACACTATCGATACACACAACAACTTCAATGAATCTCAAAGACATTATGCTGAGTAAAAAAAAAAAAAAAGTCCATCCCCAAATATGCCGTTTGCATGATTTCATTTATAATATGACAGAAAACTATATACACAGATTCTACCATTGTTGATGTCTTGCTTCCAATATTGTACCATAGTTATGTAAAATATAACCCTTGGGAAAAACTGGGTGAAGCATACCTGACTATCTTTGCAATTTCCTGTGATCTATAAAAAACAAAATTAGAAAAATTGTTATCTTACGGTCAATTCATTCAGTCACAAGTAACTAAAAAAAATTGGCAAGCATGATTATTTCCATTAATACCTGCCATTTACTGGGCACTAATAGTGTACAAGGCACTTCATCCATGCTCATCTTCATAATAAATTAGGATGGTAAGTATTGTGACCATCCTATTCTTACAGATAAGGAAACTGTTGCCCAGATATATAAATTATTTGTCTTAGGACAAACTAGAAACCAGGATGCAAACAAGATGAAAACTCAGGCGTATCTGTCCATGTGCAGTCAGATCCACTTGCAATTTTCCAGAAAATTCCATCAATTAAGTCTGTATAACTTTAAGTCCTTAGATATGACTTGGTTCCAAGCATCACTCCAAACCATAATTCCAAAAAGAATACAATACGTGAAAATTAAAAAATAGAGGCAGAGTAAATCAAGTACATAGAAAAGAATATTTTCTCCTATATTGTTGTTCTATTGCCCAGCAAAGGGGGGTGGCTAGTGACCACTGATACGTTAGTCTGGAGGGCTGTTTTGAGATTGTGAATACAGGATCACTTGAAAACCTTTGTCCCACAAGATCTGCTATTTAAATAAAAGTTTATGATCATGCCTCCAAGCAGTTAGGAAAGTATATGCCTCTTCGTACAATCACTAAATTATAGCATTGTATAAATACGTAACAGACACGGTGAAGCCCATGGAACATCACAGAAGCCACCTGGTCTTTGTCTTCTGGTCGTTGTCTTCTGGGCACCTCGAATGTACTTCACACACCTGCATATGTGAGTCTTAACGGGAGATAGGAATCAGACACGCTAGGTGACTGGTCCAAGGTCACATAGCAGGTGGACGGTGAGGGCAGAGCCCAAACCCAGGCATTTGGTCCCCTATCCCAGAGATTTGTTCCATATAATTAGGGAAGATGTATTGGTCCCTCCTCTCTTCCTTTCGAATGGTGAGTACCTGGACCCAGAACAATCCAGAACTCAACAGTGCCCTTCTGTGACAGTACAAGAGACCAAGAGCCCAGGTGGTTGCTTCAAGGGAGGCCTACCGGGGGGGTGGGCTACCGCTGGGGAGGGTCGCTACGTATCAGGGTCTGGTCCTTAACTGTTTCCATTTGGAAATATCTTGCCTTCTCGGGATAGTGGGGAGGGGCCCTGGATGTGGAATGAGGTGAGCGGGGTTCAAGCCTGCTCTGTACTACCTGGGCAATTCTTTTTTTTAATAAGGAACTCTGAAGAAGGATAGATTTTCTTGATCTTCCAAATTCACCCACTAAGAATTCCTATTTTTCCATAGCAGCCTCCCTTGAATTTTGGAAAGGCGAGGCCCAAGCAAAGAAAACATTTGCATGAATGTAGAAGGCTCGTCGTCATCACCATCATACTGACAATGCCGACACTCAACAATGGGTGCCGGCACCCATGCAGCTTTGTGTGCTCCTAGGCCCCTGGGAAGGACATGCACCATTCGACGGTGTTGTGAGAGCAACGCACCCAAAGCAGCTGTTGAGCCAGCAAAAGTCAATCTGAAAATGTCTATAAGAACCTGCAAAATCTGTGACTTCCCCAGCTAAAGGTGATGCCTGAAAATTCCAGCGAATCATTTATTTACAAAACGCCCAGGCCAGTCCACCTCCAGTCTCCCCAGGTGAGTCAAGCCCGGATGGGGCGCTCACCCAGGACCAGCATCAGGAAGGGAATTTGCTTCCTCTTCAATCCCAGACAACAGCATGGGCTCTTCGCTTCTTCCCCTAAATGGCCATGCTCCGATCACGTAACTCTATCTCGGGCCAGAGGGAAAAGCACCCAGTTCTCTCAAGTCCGGCAGAAACGTCACTGTCCTTTGATTGATATTTTCAGATCAGCTCAAGTGCAGGGAAAGAGAAATAAAAAGACGTTGGAGATTTGAAGTCAAAAGACAGACAGAGGGGTTAGGAATGGGTCCCCCGCTGACGCTGTATGATGGTGGCCCCCAGGGAGGGTACAAGGGTGCTTGCAGACCTAGAAAATGTGTTATTTTTATTTTTCACTGAAATGTTTTTGCCATCAACGCAGGAGACACTGTATACAGAATTCTGTATTTCTGGCTTCCTTTGAAATCTTCTTTAGAGGATCTGTCGATCCAGGGGCCTGACTTCCCGCCTGCTGCAGGAGCTGAGTGGCTGCTTGCCCTCGGGGTGCGGCGTGGGCTCCAGGTCCCTGCTCCTCCCCAGCCCCTGGTCTTCCTTCCAGTTCAGTCATCTCTGCTGCATTACCTGCCCAACTCCAGCAGCAAAGGCGGACCACTTATAGCAACATTCGCCCAGCATATGTTATCTGACATGCAATTAGAATTTTAAAAAACATCCTTTTTCCCCCAGGTTTCTGAAAATCAACAGCTTCATTGCAGGGATTGATTCTGAAAGGAAGGCAAGTAAACACGTGCACAGCTGCAAGCCGTTCATCTGCACAGGTGCTCACTCGGGGAGCCCCAGGCCGCATTCTGCGCTCTCTTCACCCTCTGACCCGGCCATCTCTGCTCCGCTCAGGGCGCCTGTGTCTGGCGCGCACGGCACGGCTCTCTGCTGCTTAGGACCGCAATAAGGTGCACTATGTTTCAGTGGCCATTTCCTTCAACGGAACTATGGGGACTCCCAATATTAATCAGACAGAGTTAATGGCCTCAAAAACAAACAGTGCAATAGGAAAGGCATCGCCAAACATGCTGGAACTCAAACATTGATTTACAAGAACACACGGAGTGTTATTTCTAGATGGGCAAATCAGAGAAGGCTTCATGCAAATTCCCATAGGACTCGGTCACTTAAACTCACACAGAACCTGGAGATGCAGTAAAGGAGGGGTCATGGTGGTAGATCTGGAAGCAAACAGACCATAAAGACAAGCAAAACTCCTTTGAACATTTTATAAACAGCAGAAAGGGCTCAAGGTCACTCCGAGGTCTAAGATGGCTGCTGAAGCTCCAGCTCTCACACCTGGATTCCAGGCAGCAGGAAAACAGAACCCCTTGGGTCATGACTCCCAGCTGCGTTAGCTCCCTTCAAGCAGTCTTTCTGGAAGTCATGGACTTCCGCCTCCACTGTGCCGGCCAGGTGTCTCTGCACTGGCTGTGCACTTGTCCCTGCAGAGTAAGTGTTGAGCAGCATCCAGGATTTCTCTCATACCCGTGCACACGGGTCCAACCTGTCCAGTGGTAACGTGATAGAGCGAATATTTACCTAACAAACACTCTACAAGTGATCCGAACCCCTGCAGGACGCCTCTCATAAACAATCCCCATCTTTGCTTTCATCACAATTTCTACAATCTGTGGCTCCATCTTTCAACCTTCCTTGGTTTTCATTTCCTCCTGTGCAAAGTGGGTCTAGATAGGCCCAAATATAATTGCAGAAGAGAGGGTGCGTGGCCAAGGGCTGCACGGACGCCCGGGATGATGCGGAGGACGACATGCCGGTGCCGGTGGTCGTCCGGGGGGCTGGATGATTCTGCGCTCGGCGGGTGGCTGGATGATTCTGCGCTCGGCGGCTCGTTGTCCATGCGCCGCTGCAGGGAGGCCCTGTATGAATATTTGTGATGTGAACACTATCTCCACGTTCCACAGCCACCATGGCCGGAGGGTTTCCGGTTGAGAAGGGCTGTCCCTAAGTACTTGGGGTTCCATGCCCCTTACCAGCTTCACTGCTGTGGTCAGAATAGGCTGGGTTGTGCTCCGGTAACTCTCTACCTCCAGAAGCTGCACTGCGAAGCCTGATTCCTCCCCTATGCCACGTCCCCATCAGGCATCAGCGAGGGGGCTGTGTGCCCCGCTGGCCCCGCTCCAGGGCCCAGGCTATCCCAGCAGTCCTGTCTGGGGGTCCTATTCATCCTGACCGGGAGACAGAACACAGGGATGAATATGAGGGTCACCTCTGCACTCACTTCCTTGGCTAAAGCCAGTCCTGTGCACGCACCAATTTCAAGTGTGGACCCAAGAGCGCAATCGCACCGTGCTCCCAGAGGAAGACAGCGGGCACAATGAGCTCCACCAACCGCCACGCTCAAACAGGCTCCTCCAGCAGTGTGTGCTGCCCATAGTCGGCCCTCCACACGCCTCTCCTGGCCTGAGCGGGAGGACGTGCTTGGTGTGGGTGAGTGACATCTGCGGGCGGTGTAGCTGCCCTGACAAAGTTAGACAGAGAAAGACAGCGTCCTGAGTTTATTTTCAGTATCCCGGTCCTCTGCACACTGTGCAGCTGAAATCGCACAGAGTCACGCTGACCTTGAGTCTAACGAGGGCACCAGAAAGTTGTCTCCTGGACAGTGGTCCTCAGAGGCCGCAGCTGGGAAGACCAGAAGGAAAGGGGGCCAAGCGCTGAGCTGGGGTCGAGGCCCTCCTATCAAAGAACATAGACTGGGGACTTGGTCGTGTGGTTTTGCAACAGTGACTAGAGGGAGCTCGTCGCGTCCATGAGTGTTTGCAAGCAGACGTATGAGGTGCGGCCCAGGACAGAGGAGAACAGCAGGGATGTCTGCTCAATGAGGCCATCCCTCAGGAATCCAGCCCCTTCGCAGTTTGGGAGCCCTGCATGCCCCCAGCACCTAGCTCTGACTCATCAGCAGTAAGCAGTGGTAAGAGCGGATATCCTGGGTCTGATATCCTGCCCGACGATTAAAGAGAACACAAAGGAGTTTGCAGATGTGGTCATTCCTCTGGTGGGAGTGAAAGGCATGCCTCACCATCCCGCGGCTGCTCTCCTCCAAGGAGGTTCCCTTCCAGAGCTCTCCAAGCTGCCTGTGGCCTCGGGACAAGGGGGCAGAGCCAAAGGCAGCCAGTTATCAAGCTCTCTGTGACCGCCGCTCAGTTATTCTCAAATGCACGTGACCAGGATCTCGGCCCAAGGTGACATCACAGCCATCTATCCTCCCAAGAGCAGCGTTTGCTGGGGAGAGTCTTTTCCCCCCCCTGTAAGAGCTGTGGTCACAACCCACGCAGAACATTGACCAACCCATGCGGCAGTCTCTTTCCCAGGCTCCTGTGTTCTCTTCAAAGATCATCAAATAGTAGGAGGAAAGCAGATGGATTTCTGTTTTAATGTATTCTTTTCTCTGCTCTCGTCCTCAATCTATGTCCAAATTAGAGAAAGATATTCTTCTTGCCCCCACACTATGAAAATAGGATTTTAGGGCATTTGTAGACACCTGCCTTAAAAAGCCATTTGCTTCCATTTCTACAAAGTAAAACATTCTTTTTAGGTGCTTCTGCACATGCTGAAGAAACCCCAAAGTGACCCAAACGTTCAGCAAGCAACCCTCAATGTCACAGGTAAACAAGTCACACTCCTGTTGGGCAGAGTCGTGGATAAGGTGTGTAGGATTTTTGGCAGATAATGACTCTTGTCTTTGGTGAGAATTTATAGGCTGAACAGAATTTGTCAAAATGTACATGTGCCCAAATGTACATGTGCAGGTAGTTGAACAAAATCTAGTTTGTATTTAGATGAAATGAAAAAAAAATCTTTTGTTTTATAATGTATGGGGTTTTATTAAATTGCTCATGGCAATCAAAACATTTTGAAAGTCTCTTCTTTTTTTTTAAGGCAAACTACCTAAGAACTAGAGGGGACAAAATTTGTTGTTGCACACATCGCTTGATATAGTACAGAAAGGATGGTTATTGGTAAAAACTGCTAGAATCAGCTCTATGGGTAGGGGAACTGTTATCAAAGTTTCCCTGTTTCTTTGCCTATAGGACATTTTAGTTACAGCTTCTAAAATAGAAGATGTAACTTTGTTTAGTTTCCTAGAGCAATCAAGGAATGGTGTGTGTGTGTGTGTGTGTGTGTGTGTGTGTGCGCACGTGCGCGCACCATATGCCAACCTAATTCAGGGGTCCCTATTTTCAAGTGAGCATTGGTGCCTTCCTAGGAGGCAAAGGTACTTTAGTTGCATTAGATGTATTTCTGGATTTATGAGATTTATTCTCCATGTGTTTTCATATACACTTCCCTACCATGGCCAATCCCAAATGATTTTCTGCATATTGTACAGTATTGTTTATTATTATTACTATTGATTACCATGCATTCCTTTTTCCCCTGAAACAACCCAGTCCTCCACCCTCCCTCCTCAGTGATGTCTAGGTCATGCCCATGTTGGTCCTGACATCACTCTGATTTTTATTATTTGAACTCATAACACAAGGTCACCATATTCACAATGTTAAATATTAAAAATGGAAGTAGCTCTATCTTGACACAAAGCACAGAAAGCAGAGACGGACAGGTGATGCCCGTGATTACCGCATACTCACATGGCAGGCTTGGGTCCCAGATCTTGGAGTGATACGGCCAGAGATGCCCTATTACCCTGAGCCACAAATCACTGTTGCCAACACCAGTGGTCTGGGCTGGGGAAACAGCAGCTCGATAATCTACACCACTTGCATTTCACACTAAGGACGATGCCCCGGCCAGACCCTATTTTTAGGGTGCCCTTATGGCTTTTGTACCTTCCCCCGCTTTCCACACTGGTCACCAAAAACCAGGACTTTTTGTGTCCCGGGGAAGGAGTTTTCGGGATGTGGTATACTGAGAGCTAAAACCGGGACAAAACTGGGCGAATTGGGATGTTGGTCACCCCAGGAGCTACAAGATGGAAAAGAGCTGCCCAACTCACATCAGACCTCGTTGAAAATACGTCTTTATTGTGTCGAGCCATCGAGACTCGGGGTTGGTGATGAGAAAGTGTGCGTTGTTCCCCTAGCTAACGCTGAACACCTTCCCACTGCATCTCTCCAAACCCAGCAGTCTGTGTGGACACACCGTTAATCAGACAGAGCAGCCCACAGCAGAGGCTCCATGCTTAAGCCAAAGGGTGCCATCCAGTAACGAAAGTTCAAGCTCCAAACTAGAAGTCTGCTTTACCTTCCGAGAGCCATCCCTCGCTCCCCAGGCTCGCTGTGCTGGGTCATGTGCACGGGATAAGCAGGTTTAATAAATCATGAAGAACTTTCACCAAAGGTGGCTGTTGCCATGAGTTAAGGCGGTCCCGGCAGCCTGACATTTCACACATCTTAAATTAGGGATAATGGGTTCTTCTTTGGTCATCTACACAACAGAGAAGATGAAATATTAGCCCCCAAATGGGTTTTATACATGACCTAATTCTAACTTCTGTAATTTAGTTCAAACATTTATTGAGTGGCTTCTGTGTTCCAGAGACGCAGGTAAGGGATTTAGGGGTAAATGATGCACTGTCCGTTTTCTGAAGCCGTGTGTGTGTGTGTGTGTGTGTGTGTGTGTGTGTGTACTCACGCGTGTGTGCGTACATGCATATGTGAAGGTAAAATTCACACGACATAAGGTTAACTACAACTTTCAAATGAACAATCCAGTGGTTTTGGGGATGTTCACATGTTGTACAACCATCACCTCTATCTGGTCCCCAGACATGTTCATCGTTCCAGAGGCAACCCCTTACCCACTCAGCACTCACTCCCCATCCCGCCCAGCACCCAACCCCTCCCGCCCACCAATCGACTTTCTGTCTTTATAGATTTCCTTCTGCCTTTATCGATTTCCCTATATAGATCTATATAGATATAGATCTGGATTTTTCATATAAATGGAATCATACCGTATGTGAGCCTCTCAGCATAATGTTTGTGAGGTTCATCCTTTTGTACTATGCATTCAAACAAAAATTTGTACCCGGATATTCATAACAGCACTATTAACATCAGCCAGAAGGTAGAGACAACCCAAATGTCCATCGACTGGTGAATGATCAAACAAAATGTAATATATTCATAGCATGAATATAGCATGAATACTAATATTATTAACATACAGTTTTATCAAATGAAAAAGCTATATATATCTCAATGTGACTATACTTAATAATAATGTTTTGTGTGCTTGAAAATTCCTAAGACGGCAGATCTTCAGCATTCTCACCATAAAAAAGGGAAAAAGAGAATGCTAAGTAGGTAAGGTTGATGGATGTGTTCCTTAGCTTGACGGGGGCATTTTTATCACAACGCGTAGTATATCAAAACACAAAGTTGTACACCTTTATATACATACTTTTTATTTGTCAATTTCATGCCAATTAAGCTTGAAAAAAAACCTCTAAAAAGAGGAAATGAATGTACATGTAAAAAAAGGCCACTTTTATTTTTCTATGTATCAATTCATTTTTATTTGTAGTCTTTATTCCCCAAAGTGGCAGAGACATTGTCTAACTCAAGGTAGGGTCTTCCCAGCCAGCCAAGGGTCTGGGGTGGCGCTCTGTCCTGCAGGGCGTGGCCTGCATGTAGCTGGGAGTAACCCCAGGTCCCTGGTGCCCCCATCTATTTCCTGAGATCTCCAGGCACTGCTGCTGTACCAACACCACCCGGACCCGGTCCACAGGCATCCCCGGGTGCGCAAGATGCACAGAGCCTCCGCAGAGGCTCCCAGGAGCCCACGGGTGTGAGGAGCGCCCCCCAGTGAGGTACTCGGGCATATGCAGTCTGCTGCTCCTGGGCGGTGCTGCATGGGCACCCCGGAGCCCTGGCACCCTCCACCCACGTCGGCAGTGCACACAGCACGGGAGCCCTTTCCTCCTGGACTCCCAAGCTAGCTGAAATTTCGAGCATGTCCCACTCCCTCTCCTGGGGGCTCAGAGCCGGTGAAGGAGGGCAGGTGGGGAGACAGGAAACAATGAGCAGGCTTTTCTCAGGGACACACAGAACAGCTTCTCTGTAATCCATTATTTTCCCATTTTTACTTGTCCCCAGGCAGCGAGTGCCTCCTGTTCTGGCTTAAATGAGAGAAAACCGTGTGATGGGCTAGAAAAATAAATTACCAGGAACAAACAGAAATAAATGACTACATCACTGTGTAATCCCATTTTAATAAACATAAAAAAATAGAGGGTGCATGTTTATCTAATAGTGTTTTCTATCCTAAGAGAAAACTAATAAGCCATAAAGGAGAATCTACATATGTGACTATAGGACATTTTCAAACTTCTGTTTATTAAAAAGCATTATAAATACACTAAAAGACAAAAGAAAACTGGGGAAATACTTATAGAGAAGACAAGGCATTTGCATCCTTAATATATAAAGAGCATTTATAAATCAACCAATATAAATGCAAACACATTAATAAAAACTGGATAAAGGATATGAAGAAGCAAATCAGATATGAAAATAAGAGGATATGAGAAATATATATTTCAGAAAACATGTATTTGAGAAAATCTATTAATAATGAAAATTCAGCTTCATCATTAATAAAAAGAGAGCAAAAACCTGCAAGATGTTATGTCTCACTGATCGGTTTAGCAAAGGACTTTTAAAGATAATCTCTTTTGTTGATAGAGCATATTGAAATGGGCACTTCCATAGTAGAAATGTTTTAAAGAACAATTTTGTGATATGGATTCAAAGTCTTATAATGGAACTTCTTATTTGACCCCAACTTCACTCCTTGGTATTTATTTCAAGCCAATAATCAGAGACGTAAAAACTATAAGGGCTTCTTTATGATGTAAAGCATTCTCCATTTCAGAAAAGCTTTCAGCAGTCATAGCATGCTGATTATTAGGCATGCTAATGGGATTTTTATGTATGGGAAAAGGGCTGCACCAGATGAGTTGAGGATCACAAGTCTTAAATTTTATTATTCAACTACTCAATCATCAGAACAGAATTACTGGAGAAGCCTTAATAAAAATAGTGATGATGAAATAAAATAGTGATGATAATGGTAGTCACAATGGCGAAGATGGTGATGGTGATGATGATGGTGCTGGTGGTGATGATGATGGTGATGATGATGGTGCTGGTGGTGATGATGGTGATGATGGTGATGGTAATGATGGTGATGATAGTGGTGGTGATGGTGGTGATGATGGTGGTGATGGTGGTGATGGGAGTGATGGTGATGATGATGGTGATGATGGTGATGATGGTGATGATGATGGTGCTGGTGGTGATGATGGTGGTGATGATGATGGTGATGGTAATGAGGGTGTTGATGGTGATGGTGATGGTGTTAATGATGGTGACGATGGTAATGATGGTGATGATGGTGGCAGTCATGGTGAGGATGATGTGATGATGGTGATGATGCTGCTGATGGTAGTGATGGTGGTGGTGATGGTGGTGATGATGATGATGATGGTGGTGATGATGGTGATGATGGTGATGATGGTGATGATGGTGATGGTAGTGATGGTAATGGTGGTGATGATGATGGTGATGATGGTAGTGATGGTGATGGTGGTGATAGTAGTGATGATGGTAGTAATGATGGTGGTGGTGGTGATGGGAGTGATGGTGATGATGGTGGTGATGATGGTGCTGGTGGTGATTATGACACAGATGGTGGTGATGGTGGTGATGATGATGGAAACAGTAAAAGAGAAACTTTAGAGGTGACTCTACAAAATGTGATGGTGAGGACACTGATGGATGATGAGGATGGTGAGGATGGTGACTTACATTCACCGAATACTGATTTTTTGCCAGACGTCACTCGTCTAAACATTTTATGTGAATTAAACTTCATGTAAGCTTCTTAGCCTGAGAAATGGGTTTTATTACTTTCCTCATTGTACACCTACTGAAAGAAAAGCACAGAGGGGTGAGGTATCTCTGCCTTAGGAAGAGAAAGATGGACAACCCAGGTCCCTGATGACCTTATAGCCACACACTGGCTGTGGCTGCCGAGCTCCAGCTGTTTCACATCACAGAGCCACGTGCTTCTAAAACTCTCAAGTCACGTTGTGTTGAATTTCTGATGCCTGCAGCTGATTCCAGTTCCTTATGGGGAGACCTCAAATATGGTAAAAGAGTTCACTGTGACCTGGTCTGAAGGTCTGTTTAAGACACCACATTGCTGGGTCATCTTCCCTCCAGGGACCCTCAGCCTACCTCCTGTCCCAGGCAGCTTTGACTCAACTCTTCTGGGGCTCCTATGGAAATACTGGACAGAATCCAAGTGTTCAACAGTAAGGACTGGTAAAATAAATGCAAGCACAAAAATTTTTAACAATAGCTACGACTGTGGAGCACTTACTCGCGTAGGCGCTGTGAAAAGCGCTTACCACGTTTTATGGAGATTTATCATGATTACCCAAATGTAGGCATGCATGCCACAATCCATAGCTTTGAAAGCAATATTTAAGTATTTTAATTGACATGATAAGATGCTTTATTAGGCAGATATTGCTGCAGAAATGCTGCATAAGCTGCAATTCCCAAAGCCACAAGCACTCACTTCCCTGGCTTACAAGCCTTTGTGTTACCGGTGGCCGCATGCTGTTGGATCTGCCGCACCCCCACGTGTTGCTTATTTTATCCGAGCCAGAAGCTGTGCAGGACCTACTTTTCTCTTGGTGGATGGCAGAGGCATACAAAGGCTGGTCACAGCAAACAGCACATTTCAAGTTTTTGCCCATGTCGGCATCACTAACATCTCATGTGTGGGGCCAAAACACGTCCTGTGATGAAGCCCCAAATCAATGGGTCCAGACAAGCAGGAGGTACCCCCGAAGTCCCATGATTTTTAATATTTTTTGTGGGAGGGAGTGAAAAATGGAGAACAATAGGATAGTCTACCGCAGACATTTACAACATCATTTTAAAGAACTAAATGTGCATTGGGTTTAAGGCCTTTTGTATAAATGCTCTATCTGATGTATATGTACATGCATATATTGGAATAAGGCTTAAAGCAGAAACACATGAGTGCTAAACATTATCTTAGGAAGAATGAGTGTTTCAATTCTGTTTTTAGCTAATCTATATTTTCAGATTTTTTTTTTTTTTTTTGGTAATGAAGCTGGATGAGCCACATTTCATTTTTCAAAGAGAACTATGTCATGGGTCAGAGTCTGTGCCTTGGACGGCACAGTAAATCCTCTCCTCTGCTTCTGATGACCCGCAGTACCTGGGGCAGGAGGGTGGGCTCCCCAATCATCTTCTCCCTGTCTAGCCTTAGAGAAGGTCCTCCTGTGGGGCTGTCCCTGGTCTGCCCAGCCCTCAGGCTTTCCGTGCCCTGAGTGCAGAGTGCACCCAGCATCCCAGGACCCAGCCTGGTTCCAAAGCCCCGGGCACTCAGGCAGGCCTGGGAGGTTTCTGTCGCCCTCTCCTGGAGCAGGGATGGTCAGTGTCATGCTTGTCCTTATTTCTCAGGTGTGGGAACCTCTTGAAGTCCTCTGCTTCATTTAAGTAGGAATATGAACGGCATGAGTTATTGAAGGTTCCTGCACAGAGCAGCAGAAGGTCACACCAGAGCAGGTGGCCGGCTGGCTGCGCCGGGGCCAGACGTGGCTAGCGGTGTGTTCTGATGGCCCTGGTCACATCAGGGAGTGCTCAGTACAAGCATGGAAGCTTGGATCCCACATAAACCATTTAACAATTCTTCTGAGCATCTGCCATGGGCCTAGCCATACAGGGAGGCAGAACTGGGCACCCTGCTGCCCAAAAGTACCCAGGATGCCAGGTGGGCAGACTTGGCTCAGCAAGCACAGTGTGGGCATCATGACTGGTGGGAGCGCTCAATCGTTTGCAACACAGTCAATAAAAAAAAAAAAAAATCATGATGTGGACCAAAGCAAAACAGAAAACAAGAAAACACAAACCAAATGAGTCCCCCAGCCCCTCCAGAACGGCCAGCCTCAGAGACCTCTATTCAAACACGCTCATGTATTCAATCAATGAACAGCCAGGCGTCGAGTGCACAGGGTGTGATGGTGGACGTGGGCACCTCGAGGCCAGGAGGGGAGTTAATCTGTGCCAAGTGCCCTGATGAGATGCTCAGGCATGGGAACAGGGGACTGGAGCCAGCGTGGGCACATCTGGGCACGGGGAGGGGAAGGCTGGTTGTTCTCCTCCATCATGGAGAGGGTAGGGAGCGGGTGGGTGCTCCTGGAGCCTCCCTGGGGAGCAGGCTGTGAGGAGATTTGGAGGTGGGCAGAGGAAGACAGGGGGGCTGCTGAGGGGTGTGTTCTCATCCTCAGGCAAGGACAACAAGCTTTCTTAGGCAGCAGTGGCCAGCAGGAGACGGGGCGCATCTGAGAGACATCAGAAGAGCAGGTGCTCAGGGGTGTCGGATGAGAAGAATGACATCTTTGAGCCCCGGCTGACTCATGGTCTGACGGGGCTGGGGACACAATCGTCTCAGCCCTGCAGCAGCATCTGAGTCCCCAGTGGTGGTGTCTCTGTGTCCCTAAAGGTAACAGTGGCCTCAAGGTTGGGGCCCAAGTGTGGGAGGTCGAGTGGCATCACCAGTAAAGGGGACATAGCCATGGGGTTCAGGAGGAAGAGGAGAGTACTGAAGCCCCCAAAGTTATTTCTAGGGGCCATGGAGGGTGTTGTGCAGCTGTCCAGAGGCCCTAGGGAGGAATGCTTTCTTTCGAAAGTTCTTTCTTACGGGGAATTGCATTTGAAGTTAGAACAGCAGGTCAAACATCGGATGTGATCAAACTTACCGCCGGAAAAGTCAGCTTTGGGGGTTCATTTTTCCCAGAGATGAAACAGTGTATTGCTTTTCTTTTCTTCAGCTGGGGGGCTGGGGGGCGGGCAGAAGGGTCAGGTGTCTTACAGCAAAGCCCCCGGATATAAGGGGGGCCATTATCTGTCAGCAGGAGAATCACATGCAGCTCTGTGGGGCAGGGGCTGGGGGGCCCAGCCAAGAGAGAAGGACCCCCTGTCTATTGTCCCTTTAGACCGCCCAGCTCAGTGTGAATGAGGTCCAAAGGGAAGCAAATCCGAGGTGAGGAGGTCCATGCCACCAGGGGCTTGCTGACGCCCGCGGGGCAGGGTTGGGGGCCCCCACTCGCTCAGAGTCATGCTAAGTGCGGAGTGTCTGCTCTTGCCGTCTTCCTCGTCTGCAGCGCTCACCCCCTGGGGGGGGTCCCCCCACTCACGTTCATCTTCCCCTTGTGGATCGGCTGCTCAAGGGGAAAGGTGAAGTCACTTGCCAAAAAGGGGAGCAGGGCTGAAGTCCTGTACCCTTTCTTGCTGCCGTCTGCCTGCTCGTTCCTCATCTTCCCTGCAGGAGGGCACAGGGCAGGACTGAGACCACCGGGCAGTGGGGGCGGGCGGCCGTCTGGGGGCCCGGCCAAGGGGGGTTCCTGAGAGGGGATTAAGGAAGAAGACGCTTCACCGGCTGCTGGCTTCAGATGTTCCGTCTCAGTGACGTGAGACTCAGAGAAAGAAAAGGTCGCTTCTTCTCAGTTCTCCGGTCTCATGTGCTTGGTGAGGTCCAGAAATACCGGGGCACAGTCCAAGTCAGTTCACGACCTCTGGACCCTGTCCCGCTGTGGCTCAGGCCCCCCTCCTCTGCAGACGCCCCTTGCCCCGGGGCAGCCGGGCTCCAGGGCTGTGCACGCGGGGTTCACCTTCCCCGGGGGGAAGTGCTATTACCATTTTGATTTCCTAAGCCTGGAAAATAAACTAAGCTATTTGGATACGAATTTGATTGTTTTGTCTCTCCAACACAAAACGAACAAAAACAATTCAAAAACACCGTGAACATATGGGTTCCATTTGCAGCAGGAACAACCTTGTCCCTGGATGGCAGATTGTGTCTTCTCCACCACCTTCCAAAAACATGCTCCCTGCTCCCCACCGCCCACTCCACCTCTTCCTTCTTGTCTTATTGTCTCAGCTTCCCCCTGATGTCTTTAGGGCGGATTCCTCCGTCTGCTTGGAGCGGAGCTGCCCCCAGGCCCCTGCACCCTGTGCTCTCAGCCAGCACCCTGTGTTTGGCCTCCCCAGCACGTGTCCTAATGTGCATCTTTTGCACCGAACACTGTGTTAACCACACTGGATAATATCCTGGGGGCCAGGAACAGACTCGGTACTGTTCATCTCTGCAGCCCCAACACCCAGTCAGCACCGGGCACAGAAGAGCCGTAACAAAAATCTGTTGAATTAGCGAACGGATGAATTACCCCAAACTTGAATATTAGATATACTTAGTGACCTCCATGACCACGCCATAGACTCCTCATCAGACATCATTTTTGCCAATTGCTTAGACTTTCTCTCTTCTTCCAGCTCCTTTTAAGTTTCCTGTCTCCTGTCCTTTCTTACTGTTCTTCCCAAAGCCCGGGTCCTCACCTCCTTTGTTTGCCAAAGCAGTTTAGTTTCCCCTACTTCCTTATGTCTTTTTATGACACATCTTTGAGGTCATATTTTCGCCACCTAAAATGGTAAATCAAAGGAATTTGAAAGTAAATAAAGTTCTTTCCCTAATAGCTTTTCAGTTAGAAACAATGTTTCAGTGGACCAGAAGAAGGCAAAAAAAAAAAAAATATATATATATATATATATATATATGTATATATATATGGAAAGGAATAGCGGGGTACCTCCCTGTCTTCTGTCTTTCTGATATGACTCAAAATCAAGATTGCCCCGAAAGGCTGCTGGTGCTCCAGTCATTGCATCCACATTCCATGTGGCAAGAAAAGGTTGGAGGCAGGAGGACCAAATGGGTTACACCTCACACCTACATCTGTTCCATTTAAGGAGCCTTTCCAGAACTCTAACATAACATTTCCCTTATTCATCACTTCATAACAGGATACACTTGATTACAAGAGATGTTGGGCACAGTATACCTGAGTAAGGCTGGGTTTTTTATTTTAAAGAAGAAACAGAGAGTGGGTATCAGGTAGACAGCATTTTCCACTTCTCCTCTTTCTTTCTTGCTGGCCAAAGAGCTTTCTTCCCCTGGGATTTATGTGTATCTGAGACACACATGTGGATAGACACAGAGATGCTCCAGACATTCACTCAATCACACGTCTTGGCTTCATTCTATTTGGATTGACTTAGGCGATGTGCTCCTACCTGGACCAATAACAGTTGCCATGGGAGTGACAAGTCTTATCCAACTAAGGAAGTAAGCCTGGGGCTGGAGATGGAGTCGGCTTCCTCTAAACCCTGTGGCTGTGTGGAAGGGCTCTACTAAGAAGGGAAAGGGGGCTCAGAGATGGGGGCGGGCACCTGACAGTATCTACTAAGGAACCCACACCTGGTACAGTGCCCGGTGTTCAGAGGCTGCTCAGCAGGTAGAGAATGAAAGAATTAACTCACCATCCCCTCTTACTTCTCAGCACCATGGTCCCCTTCTACGTCCATTCCTCCCTCCCCAAGCTGCCCGATGTGTAGCCTATCGCTCAGGACCCTCAGTCCCCTGTCTGCCAACTCACATGTGTCTGAGGGTTAATTCCGACGAGATCATGCTGTCCCATCCAGCTGGAGGGAAACATATTCCTGGTGCAGGACAGGGGGTGGGCCGTAGGCATGTGCCTGGCATTGCTGAAAACACACCCAGTGCTGGGCTTCTGTTCCAGTGTCCATTGCTCACTGTGTGGAACAGAAGAATGATGAGTTTCCAGAATGATCCATCCCAGCCCCACATACTGACCTCAGATTGTATTCTGGAAGGGTCGGGCTTCCTGTGGTCACATAGATACAGCTTCCCCCGACACAAAGGAGCACCAAGAGCAGTGGGAATTATTTGCTAATTAAAGGCAAGCACAACCTCATCCATTAAACCCACAATGATGATAAACCAGAAACAAACAAACAAAACCGATGTAGTTTCTTAGTAATATGCATTTGAATTGATGGTGTGTAGAAGTGTGTGTGTGTGTGTGTGTGTGTGTGTGTGTGTGTGTAAGGATACACATCACTCAATCATATGTTAAGAACTGTCACACTTTGCAGTTTAACCCATTGTGGAATTTTGGAAGCAAGTTCAGTCTACAGAATACATACCTTTTAAATATCAATCTCCACGCGAGAGCTAATATTCATGGTTTAGTCATTAAGTATTATAAACATAGTACTGAAAGCTTATGAAAAACCCCTTTATGTTATATATCCTAATAACTAGAAAGCAGTATTTCCTTTTTTTTTCCTTTGGAAGAGGAAAAAAATAATGCCTCAAAGGTATCTCTTTTATAATACAGTATCATTTTTCTGCACCATTTGTTAGAAATATCTGTTCCTATCATCAAAGATCTTTCTGGAAGTGTTTGTGTTCCCACCTCAAATATTTATGGTTTTTAGGCTTGAGATGACTTATTTCTATTTGCTTTTAATTTCCTCATGCAATGTTTCAAATGGCTCCGCAAGTTGTTAGGAATGGTTTCGAGTTAAATTATGTAGAGTTGCCACAGTGTTTTTGATTGCCTGCATTTGATGAGGTTATTAAAACAGCAGAAATATAAATTACCATAGCAACAAAAGCATAAATTCGTAGCCTGTTTCATAATCTTGGGCCTGAAGGAAATTGTAGCGCTCTTAACAGCTCAGGCATGATGCAACGCGAACACTTAGCGGCTGAGTCATTGGGGGGCTCAGCAATCCATCAGAGCCGACAAGTACTGAATCCACGCGATAGTCACGAGTGACTAGCCTGGGCCCCTTCTTTTTGACTTTCCACACGTTGGAGAGCCTGTGGGTGAGCACAGGAGACACCCCTCCGTGGTATGTCCCTGTGCCTGCCGGAAGCGAGTGCTTCCTGAGGCTGGATCGTATGGTCAAGAAAAGTCGTCCCCTCCGAGCAGTGTTTCCCCTCTTACCTGTGGATTCCACATTCTTGCCCCATAAGCAATGCCATCCTTGTCTCCAAATTAGCAAATGCTTATCAAGGGAAGGGAAACATGGAGGAAAAGGGAAAAGAAAGGGGGATCGAGATATGACAAGTCCCATAAATCTATGCCTAGAACGTGTTCAAGACATCAGTAGAGTGTGGGTTATCTTGTCTTTGATGGACAGGGCATGTCATTTGCTTGTTGTTTCACTTGACAGTAACCCAGAGATTGAAAGAAAATACAAGGTGGCACCTCTGTCCTTACGTAGTGTTACACGCTATTTGATAAACTTGAGAAAGGTGTACCTTTGACTTGGCATTCTGCGCCGCCCTCGGAAGGAGCAGGAAAGCCCAGGGCAAGGTCGGTCTCATCCTGATTCCTTTTCCCCCAGCTAGTGAGAATTTTTCTAGAGGAATCTCTGATTTTGGTCTATTGGGGTTTCTGGACAAGGTTCATGTTATAAAAATGCCACATGAATAGGAATGTGTCTTCCCTAGAATTCATATTGCATCAGTAGGATGACTCTACTGTATCTGGGGCCTGGGACCTGGGCAGATTGATACAACGGGACAGGTTGAGGCCCCTACAACATGTCAAGTGTCTTGAATCTTCATGGCGGGATCTCAGAAAGCTAAAGGAAGATAAGCATACTCTTCCTAATCTTTAGAAGAAAAATTACAAAATGGCATGCTGTGTAAAGGGTGAATTCACTCATCCTGCAAATCTTTATGGAGCATCTAATAAAGGACAGCATTGTTCTGGGCACAGGTACCGGCCATGAACCAGATGCACCCAGGCCTTGTCCTCAGGGTGCTGGCTTCCTGATGGGGGCAGGGAGGGATGGCGGAAGCCTCCAAAGGGGGGCTCAGTGAGAAGCTATGGCAAAAATCCTGGCAAGAGTTATGAAGGTGTCTTAGACAAGGAGATTAGTTGAGGATGTAGGTCATTCATTTCTAGATGCATTTAGAAGGCAAAGCAATGGGCTTTTCTGGTGGACTTGATGCAGCTTGTAAGTTAGTGTAAGGAATCGAGGAAGAATCGAAGGATTTTAGCCCAGCTCACTGAATGACTCAGTGTAGAAGACCTTTGGAGGAGCAGATGGGAGAAGGGGCATTTGCTTTGGGACGTGTGTACTTTTAGACACTTGTTAGGGGTATGAGTGCAGGTGCCCCATACTCTCCTGCAGGCTCAGCGTGCATGTCTTTGATAAATGGCCTTATCCTAACATGAGCCCCCAGTTACTGTCTGCAGCATATGCTGTGTACCCAACACTTCCCATTTCTTCTTATTTAATTGCCACAAGCAACTTATAAGGACATTCACATCATCATTCCCATTTTATATATGAGCAAATTGAAATTTAAAAAGGCTTGAAATACCCTGCCCAGAGATTGGAATAGAAAGCCGCCTGGAGATGCTCCCTGTGATGGTCCATAGTCATCCGTCAAGAACTTGGAAGCATTACAGCCGCCCCCCCATCTGAGCAGGGCCCCACTGCAACCTCTAAGCTCCCTGGGAGGCCCCACTATATTCCTCTCCAAAATTCCAGGGAAGGATAAGCCTCGCCATAGCAATGATGCTAAATATTTGCTTATTTGGAACAGGTCCCCCCTGGAAATGTTCATGGCAAAGAGTGGGCTTGGAAGCAGGGAATATTCTTCAGGAGCAGGTGCCCTACTATTAATTAATAAATTAAGCCTCCTGGGCCCCCAGAGTCATGAGGTAAACATGTCATTTCTATCACCTCTCCACCAGCAGTGAAGCTGGACAGCAGGAATCACATGCTGTCTAGTGGGACACGTTCTAGAAGCCCAGACACAGAGGGGGATCCGTCTTACATCGTGGCACTTTTAAACAATCAGTTCACATCGTTTCAAAGTGGAGGAGAAGTGGATCTTTCCAGACTGAACCAGGAACCTATGTTTTTACCCGTAACATGACCCTGAACCACTGAAGAGTTCAGAAGAACAAGAAGGGTCCAGGAGAACTTCCCACCAGTGAAGAAGAGAAAATAATGCCAGCACATATTTTACGACTTTCTTGATCATTCTGCAAATCAACCAGGTATTGAGCTAGAGAGAATCAAATCTATTCCATGAACATCTTTCACTGCCTACCGGTCAGTTCTGACCTGGACAGCTGACTTTCAGGTACATGTGCAAACGTGATACAGGCACATCCTGAGGAAGGCGGATGCCACGTCTTGATGCAGGGACCCTGCCCATGCAGACGACCTCTTCTGTCCCATCCAGGACTCACATGAAGGTGAGATACAGCCATGGCCACCAAGCAACCCCACTCAGAGACTTTGCTTCTCTACGGTGAGACATAGGTTCTTTTGGCTTTAAAAGATCTGCATTTCTCCTTCCCTCAACCCCTGTGAGCTTACCAGGACTCTGTCCCTGAATCAGGGTCCTGCACGGCAGGAAATGGTTTATCCCTCAGCACTCAAGATTTGTCTGCTAGTGGTTATTTCTTCTGTAACATCATCTGCTTCCATGAACCAAAGCGTGGTGGAGCAGAAGTGGGAGTTGGGGTTGACTGGCAACAGGACGTAACTGTGATGTCCGGAGGGGTGGTGTTGTGATAAGGAACACAGAGGCTTAATTCCTTCATTTGTGAATTTGGGATAATAATAATAATAATAGCACATCCCATAGGGTTATTGTCATAACTGAGTCGAGGGGTAACTGCGAAGTGGTCAGCATCGTGCCTGGAATTTATACAGCACTCCATAAATGGCATCATCATCATCATCATCATCATCATCATCATCCAGAAAGGACTCCATGATAAATAAAAGGATTGACCACACCAACAGCACCAAGTTCCTACCATGGCACTTTTAGGGAGTCATGTAAAAAGAACATCTCAAAGAAGATCCTCATATGCGAGCTTGGCTTCCAGAACCAGTGACCCAGGGCAATCAAAAGGTTAGCCAGCTATGGAAGGGAAAGTGTCCCGTGTTGTTTTTGTTTGGCCAATCTCTCTACCCCCTTGTCCGGGGAATGGAACACTGATTTCCTGGGAAGCCACCTCTTCTGTACTTTGAGTCTTTGTTGTTAGAAAGGAGCCCTGACCTTCTGCCTAGGAGCCCAGAGTTCTGCCCCGTGATGTGTTCCATTGGTCCCTGCCCTTCCTGATTGGTCCCGGAATAGCCATGTAACCCAAGATGGGCCATTGAGTCTCAACTCTGGGATTTTGCTTGAGTTACCAAACTAATTTGGCAGTGTGTACTACTTAAAGAGTGTGAGTGGAGGAAATCAGGAGTAGATCAGGCCTCAGCATCTCTCTTAAGTTGTGCCCGAGAGTTCTTTAATGCACCTGCTCTCCGTATTTGTGGTGTCTGGGTATTAACTGTCTAATCCCAAGAGCACTTACAGACCCCTCTCCTAATTACCCATGCTCTGATTTGCTTTTTATGGGTAATTGGCATATCAATTGCTCCTGCTTAGGATTGTTTTCACCAAACACTTTACATTATTTATCAGATTAGATGAAAAAATACAGTTTTCATTAAGTCCCTGCTATTCAAAGTGCTGCCTGTCGTGCATTAACATATGGGTGGGCTTTAGATTTAAGACTCGTAAATGCCAACATCAGAAGACCTGGTTAGGAGAGCCATTTTTCCCCATGAAAGAGAAACCATTCAATAATAAATACAGAGCAGCAGATAAGCTCCAAGAATGAAATCGTTCTTAAGTTACCGAGTCTGAGACCATGGCAGTTGGTGTTAGTAACTGCAGAGATGAGCGGGTGTGAAGGTGGTCAAACCTTTTGTTCCAAGGAAGCGGATTTTCTGGGTACTTAAATACTGTTCGGGTGAGAGCCGCCTGCTTTCAGATAAATCGCACTGTGGCATGTGTCCTGCTTCCACAAGAATCCCCAGAATCGAGCCATCATGGGGCTGTTCCACGAGAAGGGGCCATTCCGAGCCCCGGGCCCACATTGATAAAAGTGTCAAATCCTGCAGAATAGGGAAGAAGTGGTTCGTGCATTAGCAGTGAGCAACTTAATGCTTGGAGCAGTCTCTCGTGGGCTTGGATCCTGGCTCTGCCGTCTATTTTGTATGTCACCTTCTGTAAAGCCCTTTAGGGTTCTGCACTCAGTTCATCTGAGAAATGGGGTGATAATGCCACCTCCCTGCTGGGGCTCTTGTGAGAATTAGATGGGCTGGTACTGCAAAGTGCTTGCAAGTGTGCGAATACTGGCTGTCACTGCCCTCACCCCGTATTATGCAGTTGCTCCCGTGTCTGAGTTCCCCACATGCCCCACCCAAACTGGGGCCTCTGGGGTCAGCAGCTCCCGGGCTTTTGCTTGGCCCAGAATTGGTCCTCAGAAAACATTGGTCACAGTCATGAATTTTAGAATGCAGGCAGCCTTGATAACGCTGGTCCTGGAGTCACACTAGGCAGTTTATCTCGGAAAGAGGATGTGATATGCTTAGAAGTTTCCGGACCTGGGAGGCGCCACCTTGCCTCATGGTCTTGGTCAACTCACTCCCCTCTAGGGACATATTGCTCGCCTGTGAAGTGCAAGGATTGCATTGGATTATCTTGAAAATCCTCTCGGATAAGTTAACACAGGGTTACCCCATGCAACGGTCTAGTGA
The DNA here is from genome assembly GCF_003265705.2 of Callorhinus ursinus. NCBI lineage: Eukaryota > Metazoa > Chordata > Mammalia > Carnivora > Otariidae > Callorhinus > Callorhinus ursinus. The sequence continues at coordinate 14,911,226 of NW_027397103.1, read as the reverse complement.
CTTTCAGCGCTGGGGTACCTGGCCACTTCCGGGAGACCTTCTAAAGATCAGATGGCAGCCACTGCTGCACACTGCGGGGTTCCGGCTATGCAACATTTGGGGAAAGGCAAAACTATGGAAATAGTAAAGAGATCAGTGGTTTCTGGGACCCCCGGGGGCGGGGAGGGAAAAGCAGGCGGAGCACAGGAGATTTCCACATGATACTGTCCTGGTGGATATAGGATATTATGCATCTGTCCAAACCCCTAGAACTTCGCAGCACAAACAGTGAACTCTAATGGAAACCGTGGGCTTTAGTTGTTAATATTGTGTCAGTATCAGTTCATCGATTGCAACAAATGTACCACACTAAGGCAAGCTGTTAATAACAGGGTGAGTTGTGTAGGCGGGGAGCTAGATACATGGGAACCATCTGTACTTTCCCGTCAATTCTTCCATAAGCCCAAAACTACTTTCAAATTACAGCTATACATTTTAAAAATATTTACTCCCTCTCCCCACCTCCAGGTATCCTGATATGATTGGTCTGGGGTGATCCAGGACATCCGTAATTTAGAGTCTCTCACATGATTCTGATGGGCAGCAGTGGTTAAGGACACTATCCAGAGTGAAGGGTCTGCAGGATTGATGGATGTAGACATAAGGGTGATGGGGCACAGGGCAACCATCTCTGGATACCCTGAGCCTCAAACCCCCAACGTGTCCCTACTTGCTTGTTGCTCTGTTTGGTTGGATATATCACTGAATGCACCCCAAACTCTAACTCTTCTTTCTCTGATTTGACTATGAGCTCCGGGAGGTCAGTGTGGGAACTTCTCGGCTTCTTGTGGCCCCTGTGATGTGTCTGGCATGTGCTGGGAGGGGGCAGGTCACAGTCCTGACCTGCTGACTGACTTCGTTGAGCTACGTGTGGGAGAAGCCTAACTTGGCCCCAACCTGTCTCCAGGTCGAATGACCGGTGCACCCAACAGTGTCCTGAGCTCTATTCTACAAGACCGTGCTCTCCTACTGATTATCAAGGTTCCACAATATGGCTTTAATTCTCCTTTTTAAGTTTCACAAAATTCACGGAGCTTTTGTCTTTCAGATACTCTTCCTTTCACATCTCCCAGGTGGCAAAGGGGAAAAATTCAGCACCAGACTTCCGCACCTTTCCCTTATCTGATATTTCCAGAGAAGCATGCCCCAGTCTAATTTACAGGAGGAAATTGAAAATGCATCTTCCTCACCTCAAGGGATGATATTCAGGAGCTTTGGAGAATCTTTAACTAATTAGAGAGATGGAAGCAGATTAATGGTCCAGAAAACAAAACCTCCATCCCACCTTGAATGGCCTTTCCCAGGGTGTGCAAATTGGTCGTTGTTGCTGGATCCAGCTGGGAAAAGAAGTATCTGACTACCTTGATATTTTTGTAACTGAGTATGGGGAGGAAGGTGATATTCCAGAGGGCCCACCACATTTTCTTGCCGTTTGCGACAGGTTACAAGCTCTCCTGGCAACTGTAGGGTCTGATGGGAATTTCCACTTTATAGACAAGCAAAAAGGACACTTCATTGAGAGACACACATATACACCCAAGAGGGGAAGGCGCCCTCACTCTAGAAATGCAAATCTAGGGCACCTGGGTGGCTCAGTCCTTAAGTGTCTGCCTTCGGCTTGGGTCATGATCCCAGGGTCCTGGGATCCAGCCCCTCATTGCACTCCCCTGGCTCGGTGGGGAGCCTGCTTCTCCCTCTCCCTCTGCCGCTCCCCCCTACTTGTGCTCACTCTCTCTCTCTCTGGCAAGGAAATAAATAAAATCTTTAAAAAAATGCAAATCTACCTAGAATTGTACACAAATACAGGGGTCACAATCTTTAGCTCTAGCCATCAGGCTTAACATGCTCTTTAAACGGAATGAGAGACAGAAAGACCTACAGGACTGACCCCTCTCCTGCCTGGACACAGGCAGGGCCTGCAGAAGGCAGAAGTCCCACCTGTATTCCTGGCCAGGGGAGAGATGCTCTGCTCAACCTCACACACGGGAGCGGGGGGGTACAGAAGAAGGCATCCGGGGATATGGAGCTTGACTGCCTGCACCGTTTGGAGAAAAAAAAAAACATCCAACCACAGTCCATGAGTTTCTCTGGTAGGATGTGCCGATGGTAAACGTGATCGTGTAAGAGAATAAATCCAAGTATGTGTCCCAATTGCATCAAAAGTGAAATGTTCATATTTGCTTCGGGTGAGGCGTAGAGTTTAACTGTAGACACATCCGCCCTAGGAGCAAGGAAATCTGCATTTAGATTTATTAATACATTTATTAACAAATGATGAATCTGAATTGTCTCTCCTTTAGATCCACAATGCAAGCCTGCATTTAGAGACCATGTCATGGGCCATTAAAGTACATCTCTCAAATCTGAGGGCAATGGTAGGAACCAAGAAAGAGGCAAGCAAGCAAGCAAGCAAAGTCTCAGAATCGTGGAGGGATATCTTTTCCGATGTTCTTGCCTGTGGGATAAGCTGATGAGGGTTTTGCAAGCACCTCAGAGTTGTGTAAAACAGTTGTGGAGGGTGTGAGCTCTAAGAATTAGAGAAAGGCTCCATCGGGTCCTTCTACTTTCTGTTTTCTGAATGTGCTTTCACCTAATCCTTCTGGCCACAGTTGATTTAGAGGTTCTTACACACACACAAGCCTGCACGCACACAGGCACAATCACATGTATCTACACGTAAGCATGTGTGTGTGTGTGGATTGTGTAGAAGCAAAATGTGTGTGTTATAGAAAATTTGGAAAAAAATAAACAAAGATAAGGGAAATGTGACCCCCTGTGAGCCTCTCACTAGTAAATAGGGACATCCCGACGTGGGGTGGGGGTATGTGGCGTCCCCACTCTGAAACCATGGCCAGGATGTGAATCCAGTTTCTCCACATCCTCATACAGTGGTCTGACAATTAAATTGTAAAATGTATGCAGAAACATAGCTGCCCCTGGCACACAATACATGCTCAATAAATGGTGTCTAAGGAACCATACACAAGGCACTACATGAAAAGATGTTCGTTGGGGAACCTGGGTGTTTCAGTCACTCCAAAGGTGAGCATCTGCCTTCGGCTCAGGTCATGATCCCAGGGTCCTGGGATCGAGCCCCACATAGGGCTCCCTGCTCAGCGGGAAGCCTGCTTCTCCCTCTCCCTCAGCTGCTCCCCCTGCTTGTGCTGTCTCTCTCTCTCTCACACTCTGTCAAATAAATAAACAAAATCTTAAAAAAGGAAGGAAAAAGGAAATATGTTCATTACCGGATAAGAGTGAAATTTTAGAAACAATCAGGTATCCACCAATTAAATGATCAAATCATCCTATGGTATGGCTGTTCTATAGCAATGTTCCCAGAAAGTCCAAATGATGAAGTGGGTCTGTATATACTCATCTTATGTTACGTGACAAAGGCATACATTGTCAACAAACCTATAGATTAGTATAATTTATTATATTGGAGACCACAAACCATAATCCTCTATTTGGGCATATATATTTCTATATAATATATGCATGTTTACTTTTTGTATATAGATTCACATGCCTATACATTTTGGAAGGTTACATGCCTAACTGGTAACAGTGATGATTGACAGAGAATAATTATAGGACAATATAAGGTTAAAGAGGACTTGTGTGTGTGTGTGTGTGTTCATTTTTCACAACTGGATTTCAATCACATATTGCTTGCTTACTTAAAAGACCCAATTTTCAGCTCCGGCACTGACTAGTTGGAAGACTTTGGACAAATTACAAAACTCTGATCTTTACCGAGGAGGGTGGAACATACATGAGAGAGACAGGAATCAAGAGAGATCCCCGGTGACTCTCTGGAAAGCATCAAAAAAAAGGTACCATGGAAGGAGCCGAGTGCCTGTTGTTTCTTGTGTTTGCTTGCTTGTCTGATTTCAATATCACACGAAGTCTGCGCCCCTGTCTTAAAATGTTGAGAATTAAATAGATGACTCTACATCAGATGTTAATAGAAAGTCTGACCCAGTACGTAAATATCCACTCCTGTAAGCTATTATAAAAACCTTTGTTGTTTTGCAATGGTGAAAACGGACACCCTGTAGAGCACTTGGGGAGAATGCGTACTTACTCTAAAGAGCTGTTTTGCAAGGTCACTTAAGGATATTAACATTTAAAATGATATTAATCATTTTGATATTGATATGCATATTTAAAATGTCTGCCAATGATACTTCGCAGCTTTGTAAACACCCAACCTAAAACAAGAATTGTGTATCATAGTCTAGAGTTGCTAGGAATTTCAGGCTTTGTTTCTCATTGCTATCCATGAGTTTGTATTTATTATTTGCTTGCTTTTATTTTTATTTGGCCATGTTACAAATGTTAGGTGGCGCATCTCCTTTTGACTTTTGCAAACCCCAAAGAAACTGGTAGGTCAAATAACACATTCATTACTGTCCTAACAACGAATGATGCATCAGTAATAATAGCTCATTAAAACACGGATATAATGTGAATTGTTGAATTCATAACTGTAATTCAATTTGTTTCTCTCCTCTTGAGAAGATATTTTAGAATGATATTATTATCAGACACGGGGGGGACGATTTTGTCCCCAAAGGGACATTTGGCAATGTCTCCAATGTCCCAAGACGTCTCTTTACTGTCACAGTGTAGTAAGGGCTGTTAGGGTCATCTCGAGGTCAGGGATACTGCTGAACACCCCACCAAGCACAGGGTGGCCCCAACACAGCACAGAATTATCTGTCCCCAAACCCTCCTACACTGTTGGTGGGAATGCAGGCTGGTGCAACCACTCTGGAAAACAGTATGGAGGTTCCTCAAACAGTTGAAAATAGAGCTACCCTACGATCCAGCAATTGCACTACTGGGTATTTACCCCAAAGATACAAATGTAGGGATCCGAAGGGGTACATGCACCCCAATGTTTATAGCCGCAATGTCCACAATAGCCAAACTGTGGAAAGAGCCAAGATGCCCATCGACAGATGAATGGATAAAGAAGATGTGGTCGGTATACACAATGGAATATTATGCAGCCATCAAAAGGAATGAGATCTTGCCATTTGCAACAACGTGGATGGAACTGGAGGGTGTTATGCTGAGTGAAATAAGTCAATCAGAGAAAGACATGTATCATATGATCTCACTGATATGAGGAATTCTTAATCTCAGGAAACAAACTGAGTCTTGCTGGAGTGGTGAGGGGGTGGGAGGGATGGGGTGGCTGGGTGATAGACATTGGGGAGGGTATGTGCTATGGTGAGCGCTGTGAATTGTGCAAGACTGTTGAATCACAGATCTGTACCTCTGAAACAAATAATGCAAGATATGTTAAGAAAAAAGAAAAAGAAGAAGATAGCAGGAGGGGAAGAATGAAGGGTAGTAAGTCGGAGGGGGAGAGGAACCATGAGAGACGATGGACTCTGAAACACAAACCGAGGTTTCTAGAGGGGAGGGGGGTGGGGGGATGGGTTAGCCTGGTGATGGGTATTAAAGAGGGCACATTCTGCGTGGAGCACTGGGTGTTAGGCACAAACAATGAATCATGGAACACTACAGCAAGAACTAATGATGTAATGTATGGTGATTAACATAACAATGAAAAAATTTTAAAAAAATTATCTGTCCCCAAATGTCCATAGTGCCGATGTCAAGAACTCCTGTTACAGGGAGAATTCTGCTCAAACAAAACTTAAGGATGCCCAGTCTTCAGTGTGAGAAGGTCTGCTTTTCACTTGTGGTGAGAAGACAGAGATTGAGTAAGATGAGTCTTACTGCCTCTGTCCTGGAATTCCGTTCAGAGAACAAATAAGCACAGAAAAGGGCAGCCTGTCCCGCCTGAGGGTCTGCCCCAGCGGGAGCCCCTGCCTGCAGGGCACTCGGCACCCTCCTCTTCACACTCCATCTGTTTGCACATCCTTGGTCCAGCTCAGCCTTGCAGAGCCTAGTCTTCAGAGCCGAGCCCCACCCAGGTGGAGGCATTAGAAGGGGGAGGCCCCGCCCCCACTGCACCTGCTCCATGGCCATATATTTTCTTATAGGGCTTCTGGGAAACACTTTTTTGGGGTCAATGCCCCAAACAGACTTGGAAACCGTTGCTGCATGGAAAGGCCTCCCTGGCTTGGACTCCCACACAAATACTGACCAGTGGTGGTAAAGGGAGTCTCAACCTCCAGTGTCTACAGAGCCCAGACCGTCTTATAAATGAGGGGTGGGGGGTGCCCTCGGGCTGGAAAAACTGGGAGATTCAGTCCCCCCTGGGGAAGGAGCTGCTCATTCCCGCTACACACGGTCCTACACATAGTCCTGCAGGATGGGGTGCGGGTCCCCCCAGGTCTTCTGATGTTTAAAGAAAGTCCGATACTCTTGAGTTTTACGATAGGAAACCTTGTATCGCTTCCATTTTGACAACACCCAAACATTTTTGGAACTGCTTCTAAGAATCAAAGAGAACAAAATGAAACAAAATGAGAAATAAAATAGGGTGAGCCAGCCAGCAAACAGAGCCCTCATATGTCTGGCACAGAAGTGACCACAGACGACCAGCTTTCGATGCTTGCCTGCCCCACTGTCGCTCCATCTCTCTCTGTTAAAAATGGCAATGCAGGTTTCCTGGCTGGATTTACAGAATTCACAACAGAATGCACAACACTAGCTTCCATACGGACCCTGGTAACAACTCCATGCTTTTCCCATAGATTTGTCCCCACTGGGTGGGGTTCGTTGAAAACAAAATGTGCTTAGATTTTGTTTGGATTCAATGTGGCTTTTTCCTGCTCAAAAAATTAAACAAAAAGACTGGGGTTGGAGGAACAGCCCATACCTTCCTTCTTTTCTTCCCTAGAAATGCCAACCTGAGCCCCAGGGGAGCAGGGATTGTTCTCTATTTTTCCATTGCAGGACTCCATCTGCAGCTGAGCAGGAAATCAACACTCTCCTACCTGGGCAAGAAGCAAGGGCCAAACCGTCTTCGCTGTTGCCAACCAACCCGAGGGACCAGGAAGCAACCTGGAAGTGTCAGGTGAGCCGAGAATTATAACCAGCAGGCACATGAACGATACTGTCCTTCTAACCCAGCCTTCTATTCTAGAAGCCATGTGACCCTTCGAAACAGAAGAGGAAATGGAAGTTTGCAAGTTCGATTGGAATAAGTCCTGCTTCAAAATAATCCACGACGGAGCACATTCCAACACTGCAGAAGGAGAGCGTTTCAGTCTTGGCATCTTATCTGATTCTGGTATCAGACATTTCCATTCTTCTCGTTCAGAATTTCAGAGAGAGAGAGGGGGGTGTGAGCGGGAAGGCGGGATGGGGAGGTGGGAGAAAGAAGACATAAATTTACAAAGAAAGAAGAAATTAAGAAAGAAATCTTGTCTAGTAGAGTTGAATAATCAGAATTTTCTTTGGCTGTGATTCCCCTCAAGAGTAAAGCCCTGGTGGAGCCTGGGGCTGGCACTCTTCTAAGTGCTGGGAGGTGAGCAAGAAACCACTAACCTAATGTGTACGTGTCGGGGTGGGAAGCTAATATGATAAAAAACAAAACAAAACAAAAACCCTCACTGCCCAGAAAACACATGGAACAAAACAACACTGTAAGCAGAGCTGAGGCTGGTGGTGGGTGTTCTAATTCTACAGAAGTCCCTGTTGGAGACTCTGAGAAGCTGACCTTTGAAAAGAAGATTTAAGGAAAGGAAAGGAGTGAGCCACGTTTCTGGGCGGAAAGCAGCCAAGCCGGAGGCCCTGAGGCAGGTGTGTGGGGTGTGACTGAGGACTTGGTCTCTGAAGAGCCCTAGTGCTGTTGGCCTTGGCAGAGTGTGATGGGCCAGGCATTGCTGCCTGCATCTGGGTCGCGTCCTGGCTGCAAACCCCAGCGCCGGGAGGGGCAGGGCATATGCATGCCGCTCCTGGGCCGGTGCTCAGGGCTTATTAAAGAGCTCCACGATGTGATGCTCCCTTCCCAGATGATGTCATTCAGAAAGCTTCTTTCCTGCTTCCTGCCCATGGAGATTGGCTTTTATTCCTCTGCATGCTGGGTTCTGTATCGTGGCTGGAAGGGGGAGGAGAAAGGTGCACACGGTGAGCTCCTTCCACCTGGGGGCCAAGGAGCGGCCCCCTTCACCCGCGGAGGCAGGTGCTCCCGCCCAGGCGTCTGCAGAGAAGACAGGCCAGGCCGCGCCCAGACTGTCTTTCACCTCCCGGTGCTTCCTGCTTCCTCAGCATCCAGGCCTGGCTCGCTGCCAACACTGACACGGCTTAGAAACGACGCGGGCCCCTGGCTCTCGGCGCCTGTGTGCCGGCAGCTGCCGCCGCCTCCCACCTGTGACTCACGTGCGGCTCCCTGACTCGACCCCAAACCAACTTCCTGCAGGAACTGGGCTTGTTCTCTAAGTCGATCAGCAGTGTCCCCCTCTGCATGCTCTGTTAGGATCTCTGACCCCATTCCCTTGGGGGCGGCTGAAAACAAGACCCCCTTTCTTGGAGGTGGAATGTGGCTTTGCATCCAATCAATAACCCCCCCCCCGTGACTGTGCACAGTGAGGGGGAGGGTGGGGCGCCCCTGCAGGTTGGAGGGGAGCTGGGGCCTCAGGGCAGCACTTGGGATTCTTTTCTAAGACTAGTTCTTTAGAGGGGTTTTAGGTCCACAACAAAATTGGTAGGAAGGTACAGAGATTTCCCATGTTCCCCATCCCCCACGCATGCACAGTTGCCCCACTATTAACATCCCGCCATAGTGGGACCTTTGTTACAATGACAAACCTACATTGACACGTCAGCATCACCCAAAGTCCATAGTTGACCTTAGGGTTCACTCTTGGTGTGGTATGTTCTGTGGGCGTGGATGCAGGTGTAATGCCGTGTGTCCACCATTGTGGTCTCATACAGAATACTTTCACTGCCCTAAAAATCCTCTGTGCTCTGCCTGTTCATCCCTCCTTCCTCACTAACCCCTGGCAACCACTGATCTCTTTATGTGCCTTTTCCAGAATGTCCTAGAGGTGAAATCACACAGTATGCAGGCTTTCTAGACTGGCTTCTTTCACTAAGTAATATGCATTAAAGATTCCTCCGTGCCTTTTCGTGGCTGGATCCCTCATTTGCGTTTAGAGCAGAGTAATATTCTGTTGTCTGGATGGACCACAGTTGATCCATCCACCTACTGAAGGACGGATATCTTGGTCGCTTCCACATTTTGGCAATTATAAATAAAGCTGCTATGAACAACTGTGCACAGGGTTTTGTGTGGACATAAGTTTTCACATTCTTTGGGTAAATACTGAGGAGCGTGCTTGCTGGATCGTGTGATAAGAGAATCTTTTGTTTCGTAAGAAGCCGCCCATCTTCCAACGTGGCTGCACTCTCTTGCCAGCCACCAGCAGTGAAGGAGAGTTCCAATCGTCCACATCGTCGTCAGCATTGGGTGTGGCCAGTGTCCCAGATTTGGGCCACTTTTACAGGTGTGTAGTGGCTTCTCCTTGGTTTAATTTGCATTTCCCTGGGGACATGTGACATGGGGCATCTTGTCACGTGACTTATTGACCACCTGCATATCTTCTTTGGTGAGACAGCTCTCACTATCTTTGTCTGACTTTTTCATTGGGTTGTTTGTTTTCTTATTGTTGACTTTTAAGAGTTCCTTGTATATTTTGGGTAACAGTGCTTTATCAGATGTGCCTTTTGCCAACAGTTTCTCCTTTGTGGCTTCTCCTCTCATTCTCTTGATAGCGTCTTTTGCAGAACAATTTTTTTTTTATTTTAATGAAGTCCCGCTTACCAGTTCTTTCTTCCTGGAATCGTGCACTTGGGGTGTATCTAAAAAGTCATCACTGGGGAACCTGGGTGGCTCAGTCGGTTAAGCATCTGCTTTCAGCTCAGGTCATGGTCCCAGGGTCGTGGGATCAAGTCCCGCTTTGAGTTCCCTGCTCTCTCTCTCTCTTTCTCTCTGTCAAACAAATAAAATAATTTAAAAATAATAATAATAAAAAATAAAAAGTCATCACCAAACCCAAGGTCATCCAGATTCTCTTCTCCTAAAAGAGGTTTCCCAGGTGCTTTTCCCTCTCCCTCTCCCTCTGCTACTCCCCCTGCTTGTGCTCCATCAAATAAATAAATAAAATATTTAAAAATAATAATAATAATAAAGAAAAAGTCATCACCAAAGCCAAGGTCATCTAGATTCTCTTCTCCTAAAAAGGGTTTCCCAGGTGCTCCTGTCGTGGGAAATCATAACTCTGTTCATCTGTCATCAGCTCAACCTTCAAACCACATCCTGATTCCAGAAACGGCTCAGTCTTAGCCGCAGGACCCTGGTGCATGCAGCACCTCCCTTTGGGGTTCCTGCCACCATCCCCTATGGTGACCCCCACAGCTCACCTTTGCCCTTCTGTCGCCTCTTCTCAACAGAGAGCAAGAACATTTTTAAAAATGTAACTCAGGTGATGTTGCCCTTTGGCTCAGCATCCAGCAAGGGTTTCTCACTATACTCGGAATCAAATCCAGTGCCCCTTTGGTAGCCCAGGACCCTCAGTGCTGGGTGCCTCTGCGTCTCTGACCTCCTGGCCCACTGCTCTGCCCACTCCGGGAACAGTAGCCACACCAGCTGCTGAACCTGCTGACCTCTGCCTAGAGCCTCCCCCACCCTCATTCTGCCCTCCCTCCCACCCTCCCCCAGACCCCCACCCCCGTCTCTTTCTCTTTCTTCCTTACATCCTCCTTCCCATTCTCTCCCTGGGGGTGCACATACTCCTTCAAGAAATGGTCACAAAGTTCTTTTAGAAATAAACACAGAAACAAGGCTTTCCTTCTTTCTCAGTCCCAAAGATGTTATTTGGCTTCACGCCCAGACGATAACGAAGCCAGGAAGGTGGGGGGAGGGGGGAGTGTTTGAGCTTCGCAGTCATTTCTCTGAGGCTGAAAGAATTGGAACATAGAACTAGAATTTGGGGGAAGGCTGCACTATGCTAAAGAAGAATTAATGAGGAGTTCTGTTGGACCCCTGGAAGAAAAAAAGAAAGGAATATTTCTAATGGCTTTAACAGGGGTCAACACAGGAGACCCTGCAAGATAGGCATGGGCCAGCCAGATGATGGCCGAGTGGTGGGAAGCAGAGAGCATATCTTAACTTGAGCTCTGAGCTCTGTTCCATGGTGCATGGTGCTCGGCGCATTGCCTCTTACGTCTGAGCCTCAGTTTCCCCATCTGTGCCAGGGGGTGACAATAGAGCATTCCTCACAAGGCTGTTGCAATGACTGATGGGATACTGACTGCAAATGTCTTAGTATCTCGTCCGCTACATGACAGACCTTAAGTCAATTACTATTATTACAATTACTACTATGCTATTATTATTGACTAACCTCACATGGTAAATATATGCCAAATCTAGGATAAACTCAGATTCTCCTATTCTCAGCCCATTTTCTTTTCCTGCTCTTTGACTAAAAATCAAACAAGTGAAATCAGCATTCTTTGAATTTCCAATCATGCATTTATAAGCCATCTTGTTTGGCTGAGGGCAAGAATTAGGAAGTGAATAAATTAAGCAGATAGTCAGGAAGCAAAACTGCCACCAAGTTCTGCCCTTGGTACGGAAGCTACCTGGAGTCCAATCGGAGAGCAGCAGCATTTCAGAGCTGTTGATGGAGGCTCCAGGAAGTTCTGAGCCCTTTGGGATCTGTTGGACCTGCTGTACATAAGTTCGCTAATCCTCTAGGATTTGGGGGTGCTTTTCTAGGGTATGTCTCTCTAAGGAGCACACAGGACTCATCTGAACCCATGAGGATGATCCCAGATGTGCAGTTCTGACACACAAGTCAGGGGGCCATGACCTCAGCCGGACATGACCTGCAAGGTGAGCAGGTCGAGGTGACCCTGCTCGTCATCAGGTACTGGTGGCTGGGAAGTGGTAGATGGGACATGCATGCCTCTGGGGTGGCAGAACTGACTGCCATCCTGCAGCATCGCACCGCTAGAAAACTTCCCGAAAAAGAGGGAAATTGCAACTCTTGTAAAAATGCCTTAAGAATAACAGCAGCATTAAGCATATATATTACCCATTTGTGGAATATTTCTCTATGTGCTTACCCACCTACAGCTCTAAAATTGTAGACTCAAGACAACCCAGGACCCAGCCCCCAGCCCAGCAGAGTTTATCACGATGACATTTGGAGTTTCACACTGGATGTTCAGGGTTTTACACATCCCCACTGTTGTCTGCATGGCCCTTCCCTCGTGCGTGCGTGAGAGTGTGTGCACATAGATGGGAGGGATGTGCACTTGTTCTCAGATCTGAAAACAAACACAGCCACTGGGAAAGTATTATCTGCAGCTGGATTCTCCCTCCCATCTCTCCACTCTCTGAAATAACACAGGATGAAGACGAAAAAGAAAACCTCAATCATCTTGTGCAACAGGGTTAAACGTTGGAATGTGACATTGGAATGCCTTTTTGCATGAAACAGAGGCAATGTAACGCTCAGCAAAGATCCCCAAATCAGCCTCTTCTGAAATTGTCAGCAAGTTAAATGCCAGGCAGACGCCCATTCCAGGTGTTTTCCTGGAGAAGGTATGAGAAGAAATTCTCATATCACAATCTCTCCTTAAATTCCCAGAAGACTCCCAAAGAAACAAAAATCTGCCTTCTGGATTTAGTCAGCACGTTAGTATTCGCTGAATGCATTTCCCCACATTCATGTATCTATTAGCTTCCAGGGGAAGGGAAGACCTTCCAGGAGGAAAAGGGACAGTGAATGGATGTTTTGATGTGGAAAACGGGAGAGAAGAAGTTCCAAGCACTCTCAATTGATTTCTTTGGAAGGTTACTTATGATTTTGCCTTGCTGGTGGCCTTTTGCTTTGGTTACTGTGGAAGTGGGTTATGTTTCTAAGCAGCACTTTAGAATGGAAGGGAAGGACCCGTCTCATGGGAGGAAATGGTGTGTTCTAATCTCGACTGACTCTCAAAATGTCTGTATTTGGTGGTAGAAAGAACCTACCTCATGTGCTTCTGCATTTAACAGGGTCCAATCCGGTAGCAGTTGAATTTCACTTAGTGAATCTACAGCTAAAATTATACAGCAGTGATTGATATCTCAACTTTCCAAAAGTGGGCTGAGGGATCCCATGGGTAAAGCATGTCTTTATGTTTGGAAAAGGAGAAGAAAATCCCTTTCATTCTGATGATGAATTCGGTCACTTAGATACATGCCTGGGGCATACTTTGGAAAGTACAAGATGTCTTTCATGCAACAGCATCTGGGCAACATGCTGCAGCAGTTGCTGATATAAATAATTCACTGTTAATCGCTTCCAGGGTCACTCCTGAAATGCATACGCTAAGTTGCATGACAGGATGATGTGCAGTGCAAAGGGATAGCCGTGTAAACAAGTATTCCCATTCACCCTTGTGGGTTGTAAGGAAGAGGTAACCCAGGCTCCTTCTGATTCATCAGTGCAGCAACCCTACATGGGTATTTGCAGAAGCTGTGTGCAATGGGCACTCTGTTTTCCAGATGAAGATCAAGACACTACAGGGTTATTCTGACAATGACTTGTTTCTTCTATGGTCTGTTGCCAATGGGGGGACATGACCTCTATGTAGCTGAAATGACTCAGTCTGAGAGGTGGTATCGCCACTGGGGTGTTGGGGGCCATTGTGAGGGAGGGGACGGAAGAGTGTGATCTAGGCCTCCTGCCTGTACAGGGATTTCAGTGTAGACATTTGTCATCATGTCAAAAGCTGTCATTACACCTGCGTGCATAAGTGACTTAATTGTAAGGTCTAAGACACAACCCAGTTTGTGTATGCCTTCATTTTCCTGTATACAAATAGGAATCAAATACGCATGACCTTGAATATTTCTCGACCACTAAAAGACTTGAGTTTTCTGTTGCTCATTTCCCCGCTCCACCGTCCCCCCCAGAATAGATTCCACATCCTTAGTATGTGGACATTTGTTGAAAGTACCGTTCACTGAACTTACCACAAGGTTAAGGAATCAACTCATGACATGACTAACATTTTTGTTGAATGCCTCTCTTTGGTCCCTGATTGTAAAATCAATGAGGGCTTTTTTTGGTTTTGTTTTGTCTCCTGGAAAGAGAGGGTTGGAAATCTTTTTTAAAAAAATGGGGAAAATTCTTGCCCTTAGGCAGCTGACATTTTTGAGGGGGAGAGACAGTCAGCAAATAATAAATAATTAAGTATGTAATATATTAGGTGATGGCATGTGCTAAGAAGAAAAACAGAAAAAATGAAAAACGGTGAAGATGTGAACAGAGAAAACTCACTTAGAAGCTGATGCAGGAATAAAGACCTCAGGGATTAAGCTCTATGTCCATCCAGGAGGGAGAGGGCAGAAGAAGTAGCTTGTGCAAATGTCCTGAGGCTGGACATGTCTGGTAGCGGCAAACCACGGCTCAGAGGCATAGGGAGAAGCATCAGGAACATAGAGTGGATGGGAAAGGTCTGAGGACTGTTGAGGGTGTGGTGCCTCTAGGGGCCTCTGTAAGAATGTTAGCTTTAACTCTGAGATGTGTGGCTACTGCACCAGGCCAGGCTGAAGAGCCTGGGATCTGAGTTACATGCACTTTGGCAGCGCTGTCTCCCTCCCATGGCTTTGCAATGACCAGGGTGTCGTTGGCCTTTCGGGGCCCCACCTGCACTCTTGTTTTTCCGGGTCCAGGCCCACACTGTCGCTTACAGCCCCTGCCGGGTCTCTGCAGCAGGGGCCAGTGCAAGAGGGTGGGTGGGTGTGCACGAGGCCATGCTCTCTGGGAGCAACGGGACACGTTACCTGTGGGTGGCCACTTCAAAGAGCCCCCCCTCTCTCCCCACTTTTCCAACTCAGGAGAAGTTAGCTCTCTGTCTGAATTTCAATGTTCTGACCTTAAAAGGAAAGACAGGACCAACAAAACAAAAGTTATGAGCAAAAGGCAAGCGTTTTTATTTGCTCTGGTCTTGAGCCATTGGGATTTCAACCCAGAGGACATTGAAGAAACGGGTAACAGACCCACCGTTCTTTAGAAATGTCCTGGTCCCACCACTGATACCAGCTGAAGACGTGCTAATCATGTTTTACAAACAAGAGAAAGCTGAATGCCTGCACTCCCACCTTTGCCCTCCAGTACTGACCTTGGCTTTGCAACGCTCTTCCCCGGCCATGTTCATTTGCATTTGACAGAGCTGCTGTCAGCCAGTTCATCAGGACTGTCCACCGAGCATCCCGAGTGTGCCAAGCACTGCACTCAGACCCTATTTCCTGCTAAGAAGCACCGTTGCTGGGACCCCCCTGGAGATTTGCATTGGTTATTTGGTGGTGATGATTTTGACCTCCTCTGGCCCTCTTCCTATCTGAAACCTTCAGCTTCTGAGGTTCACTTAATGTGACCAGATTGAATCCCCATCCCTGTATATTGTGTTCTGGCTTTTTATTACTTTTCTTACCCCTGAGATTGACTATAGCAACCTCTTGCATGATGTGGTCCAGCCATACTGGCCTTCCTCTGACCTTCAAATATGTCTGCTTATTTGTGCCTTGAAAATCCCTAGGATGTAGGGTGGCTCTGAAGCAGAATGGATGTGGATAACCCATTAATAAGGACTGCTCACTGCATGCTTACCAATGCTTGGGAAGACGTGCAGGTACATGGTAGCATCTGCTCATTTAGACAGGGGACAAGAAGTGCTAGTTTGTCCCCACCTGTTTGGCTTGAGCACTGAAATCCTCCCCCCCTTCCCGGGAGCCCACTCAGTCTGAGTTAACTGGGACAGATGGTTACTCTGCATTTAAAGTTCCCAACCACCTCACCAGGTAGGAGTCATTTGTGTCCCATTTCACAGATGAGGTCTACTGAGGTTACAGAAGTTACATGATTTACCCGATGCCTGTGCCTCACCCCAGTTGCAGAGTGATTTGGCGTGGCCTCAAAGTCCTCCCATTACACCATCTGCCCCCGGGGCAGATTTTCTCGACTAATTGTTTGGAACTTAGTTTGGCCATGGACGCTTTTAAAGAGTGTCACAGCTGGCTCTAACGTGTAACCAATCCCCTGAGGGCCAGTGGCAGAGTTAAGAACAGAGACCAGAGCTCACCTGTTCTGGGGGGCGTCCTGGACACGCCCCTTATTGACCGTATACAACTGGGCAAGTTACTTCACTTCTCGTGCCTCTGTTTCTGAGTCTGGAAAAGAACGGTCCCTAGAGCACCTGCCCCTAGGGTTTTTCAGAGAATGAAATATGTGGGCATTTGTAAAACTCTTAGGACAGTGCTTGACAAATAGTGATGTGCAAGAGTACCTATTATAAGATAATAATCTTCAAAATGAAAGAAAAGTAATGTCATATAAAGATCCAAGTGGTAGAAGACCTGCATTATTCATTTTCAAGCAAAATGTTATGAAAATTTAAAACATTGTCACGGACTCCAAGAGCCGTTTCTCCCCTGGCACCTTGGACAGGACACTCGGGCCACTGGGAAGGGAGAGAGCCCGTAGCTTGGGCTGCCACTCTCATTAATTTTAATACAGACACGACTACCTTCTCCTCCAAACTGTGAAACATAGATTTTAATTTAGCTCCGCAGGTTCCTGCAGGACTGAGGTGACACACTGGAAAATATATCAATGAGGTGTATTTCCCAGGAAGAGAGACTGAGCTCCGTCACGCGGTGGTAGGTTGAGGGGCCCTGGCTTTGGAGGTGACCTGGGGGACGATGGTGCTCACTGTGCTGTTCTCGCCCAGAGGCGCTACCTGCTCTCCAGAAAGGCATCCTGTAAGGTGAGAGAAGATGGGCTCCGAGGTCTCGGTGACTGTCCGTCCGGTGCACACACCCGGTTCCTTCAGACGGAGAACGGCACTCTACCTTGGTGCCCATGCCAACGGTCCCTGACGCTCCTTTGTGTGGTTCTGCCCACGATAAAACTGCTTGCGTGCCCTTCATTCCCCAGGTCTCATGTTTAATTTCTTCAGTGGTGAAAATTTAGATTTTTATGAAGGTTCGCTGGACAGAGTTCGCCTTCATGCCCATTTAAAAAGAGGCAACGGTGGTGAATGTCGTGAACTTCTGTTTTGGGAGAGACTGGACTAGTCCAGCTATTAAGGGTTTTGCTCTCTCTTATTGTTGGGTTTCGGGGTTTGTGTGTGTCTGTGTATGTGTGTGCTTTTGTTTTCATTCCTGAGTCCTCTGTTTGTTAGGGGCTGAGTGGCTAGACATGGCTGGAGGCTGGGGAGTAGAAAAATTCCAAATGCAGGCATTTCTGAAGCATGCTCAGGTATTTCGGCGTGAGGTTGCAGGATCTCACGCGTGGTGCCAACTGCAGCTGTCCGCCACCAAATGGCCTCAGCATAACACTGATGTTCTGCTCTAGATCCACATTTCCAGTAAGGCTCACAATGCTGATTTCTGCTTTCTCGTATCTTTTCCTGCATAATTAGCTAGAATTTTCCCCAAAGAAATGAAACCTTCCCCCCCCTTTTTTAATCGGTAAATTAAGAGTATTAATAGGATGATGGTGTTGCATCTGATTCTAATGATTATATTCTGAATTCACTGGAAAGGCACAAATCAGGCATCGTAAAAATCACTCTGGGAAACCACATCAGTGGTCCTGCTGTCATCAAGATCATGGTCCTTACAAACTCGGATTCAAGATATGACACAAAGCTGTGCTCTCCCTTTTTTCATTGGCGCTCAGGATGGGGGCTTGGGGGGGGAATTTCGGGGTTCTGTCCTTCTCTCTCCAAGAAAACATACTAAAATCTGTTAAGCTAAATGTGTATACATGCGATGCCGTTTTTCTACCCTAGAGGATTCCTAAAAGGACCACAAGAAAAAATGCAGGTATCAATCTCTTAGAAATGTAAGCTCTCACTACTGTTGGATCCCCTGGCTCACTGCTGTCCACCACGGCCCCCAAATATTTTAGGTGAGTTTCCTCGTGCTCCCCGGCATGGCCCGTCTCTTTCAAGTGTCCGTATGTTGGAATTTACCTTCCATCTTCCTCCCCACCCAGCCTCATCCCAAAGACCAGTGGGGGTCCTTCCGGGAAAGATGCCTCTCCCCTACTCAGCGCCCAGGGACTGCCTCCCACCTCCCGGCTCTACCTGGACCCATGACTTACCTTATTTGCATGTGATGGCTAAAGCCTTTTGGGACACACCTTTAGAAGCAGTCCCTTGACTAGAGAAAAGCCCCCTAAAGTTCACGTGTGGTGGGCATCTCCCTGGAAGACCCACCACCTGCAGCCCAGAACTAACTCAGCTGTTCCTGTGATTGGGACACATCTCCTAAGGTTAAAGCAACTGTAGTGTTCATATTATAAAGACCGTTTGGTCACAGTTTTGCTCACAAATGGTAGCCTCTGGGAGCCTGAATAGTTTCTGAGGCTGAGCTGGTGCCAGAGGCCCAATTTGCCTCCCAGGTCCTGCCATTTTTCTTCATTTCCTTGGAAATAAGCACAGTATGTTGGTGCTTTGCTGAAACAGGTGATATTACCTAATACATCAACGTCACAAACATGACCGAAATGGATTTGGCAAACCAGGGGTTGTTAGCAGGAGCAAGAGACAAAGAGTGATAGCTCCTAATTTGGGTTGCCAGTCTTGTCCAGAGCACCTCTTGAGTTTGGAGGCTCTGCTCAGCTCCTGGTTTTTCCAAACCTCTTTCTGAAGACAAATAACTTTTAGTTAGACAGTGCTGCCGGCATTGAGCTTCTGGGGAGCTGCTTCTATACCAAGGAGCCTGGCCAATTGTTGCAGAGTTGGGGTGGTGTCCCTCATCAATTTCTTCACGAATGTCACTCTTGCTGCATGTGCTCGTGGGCATGGCGGCTGCGTGGGCAGCCACATGGCTGAAGGAATCAGTATGGCATCTTGACCTCTCAACAGCGTAAATTCAACTCCTTGGAAAACCTCCATCATTGGTTTCTAGACATCAGTCACTTCTGGTTCTTATCCTAACCCACAGCTCACGGCTCAGACCCCTGCACTGGTTCTTCCACATTCGCTCTTCTTTTCCATATTGGAAAGCACCAGGTCTCCATCCTTAGACCCTGTGTTTACCTGCATACATTCCCTGGTGGGTCCCTTCCAGTCCCAGGGCTTCAAATAAACTTTTCTGGCTGGTGATGGATAAATTCATTTCCAACTAGTGTGTTCACTACACATTCTAAACTCTACATCCAATTGTTTATTGGATCTCTCTCTCATCTTGGGTGCTAGCAGACAACTCACACTTAATGTCCAAAATTGAGTTCTAAGTTTCCCCCCTAAACCACCCCAACATTGATGTTCCCCATGTCAGTATAGGTTCACTTCACTTGTGACTCAGGGGAGAAAAACAAAACATAGGTTCTTCCCTGATCTCTCTCTTTCTTTCCCATTTCAAACGTAATCCATGAGGAAATTCTACTGGATCTTTTCTCAAAAATAGACTCAGAACCTAAACAGCTTCCGAACTCCTCCACCCACTTACCAACTCCCTTCTTCGCCACCGTCTCTCTCCTCTGGCTTATGACAGTCTCCTCTCTGGTCCCCCACCTACCACCTTTTTTAAAAGCCTTGCTGTTGCTTCAGCCTCTATGAATATAGTAACTAGATTAACGTTTTGAAAATATAAGTCAACCATGTTTCTCATCTACCCAAAATCTTGCAATGCCTGAAATTTTATTCTGAGTGAAATACAAGGTGACCCACGAGGTCAGAAGACCTGTCTGGTACCTCTCTGAGCTCAACCCTTACCAGCGTCTCTGGGTTCCCCAGGTGCTGGTCATACTGCCCCTTTGGTCAGTGTCTGGATGTCTGGATTTGTGAACTGTTGGCCACTTTAGGTAAACCATCCATGGGCAAGAAGGATGAGTTCTTGAGTTCTGGCATTCTGCCCCCATGAAGCCCAGTGCATGAGTTCCAGGCATTCAGACTTGACAAGTCATTGACATCATTAAATTGATATTTAAAAATCTACAACTCATCAGTTTTTCTCACAGATCATGACAACAACCTGCTTTTCTGTACCTCACCCCTGTGCAAGGTCAGAGGACTAAGGTAGGCTACCTCTATCTACACATTGGGAATGGCAGGCCTTCCTGCAAAGCTTCTCCTGTGCCTTTTCCTTTCCATGGTTAAACTGAGCGCAGAGCCATAATTCACACTCCTGTACCATGGAGGTGTCTTAGAACCATCCTTTATCATCAACAGCATAACCCCCCAGTTCCAAGCTGTGAAGTCCACGAGAACCAGCACAATGAAAGCCACTTATCACACACGGGGGATGTTGCCTGCCACCCATGACAAATGGCCCCAGCACAATGCACCTTGCAGCTTGTTTGTCTAGTGTACTTCCTTCCTAAAGATTTCTGTCATTGTCAACACACTTCATCATGGGAGCAAGTCTCAATAGCCTGTGGAGGAACAAGGCGACCCTGACATATAGCCTCATCTAAACAAAGAATCTTGTATTGCAAGTATTTCTATGGTTGGGCTATAATTCTCATCCTGAGCTGCACGTGTGAATCATCTGAGAAGAGTTTGTTAGCTAGTGTTGCTTGATTAATGCATACGGCTAGGTCTCATTCCAGAGAGCGTCGGTCCGAGCTTCTGGGGGTGAGGCCTGGGTTTCAGAATTTCTTAAAACTCCCAAAATGGATCCACGGTGGTGAAGCACCAAGTAGACCAAATCAAGAAGAACCAAACACACACACAAGAAATCCAGAGTTAGGTGGATTCGGTTGGTAGGCATGATGCCTGTTTCAGAGCTCGCTGACTGTATTACCACAAACACCAATTGTTCTGTAAAGCAAGCTTACACCCACGGATCTCTGGGGCCTGTGACCCTCCCAAAATGACAGAGAAGGCCAGCTAAGGGCTGCCAGGCTCCCGAATACCCTCCCCTTCTGGGGGCGCTGTCCAGTGTGGCAGCGGAGTGGAGGCTGTGGGTGTGCAGGCTCCCGGCAGCGCTGATGTTTTCCCCAGTTCCCCGGGGCAGAGGCAAGGACTAAGCTGACTCCTTGTTTTTTTATTTTTTAAATTTTATTATGTTATGTTAGTCACCATACAACACATCATTAGTTTTTGATGCGGTGATCCACGATCCATTGTTTTCGTATAACACCCAGTGCTCCATGCAATATGTACCCTCCTTAATACCCATCACCAGGCTAACCCATCCCCCCACCCCCCTCCCCTCTAGAACCCCCAGTTTGCTTCTCAGAGTCCACAGTCTCTCATGGTTCGTCTCCCCCTCAGATTCCCCCCTCATTTTTCCCTTCCTTCTCCTAATGTCCTCCATACTATTCTTTATGTTCCACAAATAAGTGAAACCATATGATAATTGACTTTCTCTGCCTGACTTATTTCACTTAGTATAATCTCCTCCAGTCCCATCCATGTTGACG
This sequence comes from Callorhinus ursinus, assembly GCF_003265705.2. NCBI lineage: Eukaryota > Metazoa > Chordata > Mammalia > Carnivora > Otariidae > Callorhinus > Callorhinus ursinus. The sequence goes on along the minus strand of NW_027397103.1, from coordinate 14,889,819 downwards.
TAAAAGTTGGGTATTCATCCTTTCTGACGGCTGAGTCATATTCCATTGTATGTATGGACCACATCTTCTTTATCCATTCACCTGTTGAAGGGCATCTTGGCTCTTTCCATGGTTTGGCTATTGCGGACATCACTGATATGAACAAAATCCTAGCTAATAGGATCCAGCAATACATTAAAAGGATCATCCACCACGACCAAGTGGGATTTATCCCCGGGATGCAAGGGTGGTTCAACATTCGCCCATCAATCAATGTGATAGAACACATTAATAAGAGGAGAGAGAAGAACCATATGGTCCTCTCAATTGATGCAGAAAAAGCATTGGACAAAATACAGCATCCTTTCCTGATTAAAACTCTTCAGAGTATAGGGATAGAGGGAACATTCCTCAAGTTCATAAAATCCATCTATGAAAAACCCACAGCGAATTTCATCCTCAATGGGGAAAAGCTGAGAGCCTTTCCCTTAAGATCAGGAACACTCTTGCCACTATTGTTCAACATAGTACTAGAAGTCCTAGCAACATCAATCAGACAACAAAAAGAAATCAACGATATTCAAATTGGCAAAGAAGTCAAACTCTCTCTTTTCGCAGACGATATGATACTTTATGTGGAAAACCCAAAAGACTCCAGCCCCAAATTACTAGAATTCATACAGCAATTCAGTAATGTGGCAGGATAAAAATCACTGCACAGAAATCAGTTGCTTTCTTATACACTAACAACGCAACTATAGAAAGAGAAATTAGAGAAACGATTCCATTTCCAATAGCACCAAAAACCATAAGATACCTTGGAATAAACCTAACCAAAGAGGTAAAGGATCTATACTCTAGGAACTACAGAACACTCATGAAAGAAATTGAAGAAGACACAAAAAGATGGAAAAATATTCCATGCCATGGATTGGAAGAATAAACATTGTTAAAATGTCTATGCTACCCAGAGCAGTCTATACCTTCAATGCCATCCCGATCAAAATTCCAATGACTCCCTGGTTTTAAACAACAGCAAAGGGGCTCTGATCGCCAGGAGGTAGGTTTTCCTCAGAGAAAACTCCTCTTCCTCTAGAGGCCGCTGTAGTTTCTTTGATCCTCTCCAGCATGGAAGCCAACTGTGCTTCGTGAGTAATCAGCCCAAATTTGGCCAAATATTGCCAGGAAGGCTTTGTGTGGCGTGTTAGAAGTGCTGGTTGCTCCCTTTCTAACAACCGCGCCCCTGACTCTCTCCCTCTTTCTCTCTCCATCTCTGTCTCTCTGTCTCTGGGAGACCACGTTCCTGGATGCCATTTCCACATGTGGATCGTTGGTTGCAGCGAACTATAGGCAAATACGAGAGAACGTTCCTCTTCACCTCTGGCTGAGCACCCTCCACACACACTTTGTTGAACAACTAGATCTATATCGATTTTGTTTTAAGAGACCCATCTCTGGGGCACCTGGCTGGCTCAGTCAAGAGAGCACATGACTCTTGATCCTGGGGTCATGAGTTCAAGCCCCACGTTGGGTGTAGAGTTTACTTTAAAAAATAAATTAAGTTTTTTAAAAATATAAAACTTTACAGGTTAAAAAAGAAAGAGAGAGAGTCCCGTTTCCAACTAACATGCTATTTCCTGGAAATAATTCTCCACACACACACAAAAAAAAAAGAGAGAGAAAGAGAGAGGAAGGAAGGAGGGAGGGAAGGAAGGAAGGAAGGAAGGAGGAAAGGAAGGAAGGAGGAAAGGAAGGAAGGAAGGAAGGAAGGAAGGAAGGAAGGAAGGAAGGGAGATGACTTACAGGAAAAGAACCCTTCTCTAAGAAGCTAAAAATAGGAATTGCCAAAGAAAGCAACTTTTTGGCACAACAAAGACTACGAGTTTGGAATCAACACTCCTGAGTCTTAGGTCACCTTCCTTATTCAGTGTCTTTCAAATGGCTTTCAAAATAAAATCTTATTTTGGCAAAGGCATTTGTTTAGAAAAACAAAACAAAAAAAGCTCATTTCACTTCACATAACGTCTTCCAGGTCCACCCGTGTTGTCACGAATGGTGGGACTTCCTTCTAAAGCTGGGGAATATTCCATCATTTGTATATGCCAACAGCCAAGATGCAGAAACAATCCAAAAGCACACAAACAGAGGAAAATGTCTTGGGTATTTCCTGGTGCCACTGAGACCCAAAAGTTCTGCAGGAATTGGGTGGTGACAGGGACACGGAGAAAGGGTGGGGACCTCATCGTTGGGCAGATGTGAGTTCTAGCCCCAGCGCGAGGCTTCCTACAAGACTCGAAGCTTCTAACGCCCTGAATCGCCACGAGAGAATGAGAGAATGTAGAGTTTCTCACATGATACCTTCCACGAAGTCGGCGCTCCGTTCCTGTAAACAGATGAACATCAGCTTGGAATTCCTTACAACTTACGGCCATCAGAGAAAGGAGGCAGGAAGTGCAGTTAAGCACAGATGTGTCATCCGAACACGTTCAATCACTCGAGTGACATCATCTATCAAGTGTACCTTGTGGGGGCTGAATCTCCAGGTTAGTGGCCACCCCAAACCAGGAAAGGCCCAGAACCATCCATCCACCTGCCCCTGAGTGTTATGTTGATTGATGAGACAGATGGCACCACTTAACAGAGTGACATTTGCTTTCAGTAAATATCACAAGCAAACTTAATTTATTCCAGAAAAAAAGCATGTAGAAAATATAGAGTGAGTGTAGCCAATTAATATAGCTTTTACTCAAAAGCCCTGTGACAATGATTGACACCCAAACATGCTTATGAATTAACAGTCTTGGGATCAGGAACAACATTTTGTCAGCAGGAAATAATTCACTTTTTAGCAGAAAGCAAAGGGAGTACTTGTGGATAATGGATTGCGAACAGACGTGTCTCTAGATTAGTGTTATTTAATATTTTACAATAAATGGTCTGGAGGAGGAGAGTTTGTTTTTTTTCAATGAAATGTTTAAGTCTGCAGATGATGCTTAGCTGTTGTGAATTGAAAATAGCAAGGGAAAGTAGTAAGCCGAAGGATGTTCTCGTAATTCGGAGAGGGAGAAGATGAAACTAAATTGTGCTATTAATAAGTGTATATTGTTTCCATTTAAATCAATAAATGATTCCCTCCCTCCCTCCCTCCCTCCTTCCTTCTTTTTAGTTATCAAATAAACAACCATGTATTGGTGTCAACATGCACTGATGTGTGTGTGTGTGTGTCTGTGTGTGTGTATCCTGGAAAACATTTAAAAGAAAAACTGATTTTTTCGCCAACATTCTGCAACCTTACTCTATCCCCGGCACTGTTCAGAAGCGCTATGCCCCATGTCACCGTCTGCCCAGTCCCGTGTGCTTGGCATCATCATTATGCCCTTTTGCAAATAAGAAAAAGAGGCTCAGAGCACTTTAAATGACTCCCCAGGGGCCTCGCAGCTACAAAGAGCCAGGACCCGGGCCCTGCTACCTCTCATGGTCCTGTGTCTGGGGACAAAGAAGGGACCGATGGATACCCTGCCCCGTCCCTCGACCTACAGCATGGACGCTCCCTCACTGTCCACAACCCGAGGGACAGTGACCCCTCCCTTGTCTCATGCAGCCCTCCCTCAGCCTGTGGGCACGGCTTGGCAGGTGGCACTTTCCCTGCCCTGCACATCCGCAAACCTCCCAGCAAGGACTGAATTAATGGCAGAGTCCAAATCAGAAACAGAATGACCCTTCTAGGGAAAGTAGCCTTCTTCACCCTCAAAAAAAATCAATAAACCCATAAAAGGAAACCTCTTCTCTCACTCTGTAGTGTGGGAGGTGCCAGACCCCCGTGATGTCTAGAATATTGTTTATCAAACCCCAAACGAGCATAATGCCTTGGGCTTTCTTCTTCCCTCTGGATTGTGGAGGACCATGTGCTGTTTCTGAAATAACCTGTGGGTTGCAAGGGACGGGAAGGGCCAGGAGGACCCCAAAGCTTGACCTTTTCTATATAAAAAGATGGAACTTTCAATAGTACATAAGCAATTACATCTACCTACAAGAGCGTGCATACCCGCCTTTTCACACCCACATCATAGAACAGAGCCTGCACAGGTCCTGAATCAGCTATCTGGGGAAATAATGAGCAGTCCCTTCACAGTAATGTCTTCAATGAGATTTGAGTATCACATGAGCTATTAGATTAAGGGTAATACTAACAGCCACAGTCATATCTAATATGTACTGAACCCATGCTACGCACGGCAGGCAGAGTAACGGTCCCCTGAGGATGGGATGTCCATTCCAATCCCAACACCCGCACACATGTTAGCTTCCAGGGCCAAAGGGGCTCTGCAGGTGTGATCAGCTTTATGACCTTGAGATGAATGAGGAGAGTATCCCAGTCTAGCTGGGTGGGTCCCATGTAACTACACGAACCCTTAAAAGCAGAGAACTCTTCCTTTTCTCGTGCCCTATGCCCTGGCTGGCTCTAGGTGTAGGAGCCCCATGCACGGGCTGGAGAGAGGTCTCTGGGAGCAAAGAGCGGCCCCCAGTTGACAGCTAGCAGGAGACAGGGACATCAGCGCTGCCCCCACAGCACCTGGAGCCTGCCTCCCGTCCGTGTGTGCCCCCGGACGAGGATGTCCCCGGTCAGCAGCAGGACCCAGGCAGCCCACAGCGTGACCTCCGCCGTCTGAGACCCAGAGCAGAGACACCCGCCAGGCCGACGCGGACCCCCAGAAAGATGCCAAAATTGCATTGTGTAAGCCACCGTGTCCGCAGATGCTTGTCACAGTGGTCGGAGAAGAGATGCGCCTCACAAGAGGCCCCCGGGCAGGGTTTTCTGCTGTCACGGTCGCCCTCACGCCTCACCCCTGTGCCGTGATGGAGGAACTTCACTATCCTTTCTTCTCCAGAGAACTTAAGGGTCAGATCATCCTGGCCCTTGACCCAGCTCTGCTCTTTCCATCACTATGACCTTGGCTACGTGTCATCTCTGGGCTTCACTTTCTTTTGGTGCAAACGATCTGCTTTCCAAAAGCTGTGTGTAGAGATTAGATGGTGTACGGGTGTAAGCCCCTGCACACTGCACCAACACGGCGCTCCCACAAGCGAGGAGAAGACATGTGCCCCGTGGCCGAGTGCCTCTGCAGCCAAGCACGTTAGCTCTGGAGCACGTGACCTCCCCCAAACCCTAAAGGCAGTGCCCATCACCCCCACTTTGCAGGGGAGCAAACTGAGCCACAGAGGGGGTCAACCTGTCCAAGGCTGAAACGCTGCTGAGTGGTGGAGCTAGGACTCTCACCCGGCTACCTGCCCTCCTAAGGGTACATCTCTGTGTCCAGGCCCCCCCGGACGGTTCGTTTGCAGGAAAATGAGCCCCAGGGGTGTGATGGAGAGGCGGCTGCCCTCTCTCGTGGCTCTCCAGGCCCTGCTCTCCTGCCCCAGGAGGCCTGATGCGTCAGACTGAGCGATCTGGCCAAGAATCCATGCCCTGCGTCTCTTAGGCTCAAGAGCCATCCGGGGACAGTGACCACCTCACAGCCTGGGATGCAGACCCAGCCTCCCGACCAGCTGGAGAGGACATGGCAGCCGGGCACTCGAGAGGCAGAACAGCTGGTCCTGCAAGGGAGGCTCCATGGCTTTGGGAGCCTTCAAGGAAAGCAGGACAAAGGCTCGTGTCATGTCAGCACGGAGGGAAAAGGTTTGGGCGAAGTTGGTTTTATTATTTCTTTCTGTATTTCTTTCCCAGGTCCAAGCACCTCTTTGTATCTCCTGTTGTGTCCGTGGCTCCGCGGGAGGCTTCGCAGGTGTCTTTTGCGCGTCCACTTCAAATTCGACCCTGTTGAGCTAAGTGCCTTTTTAAATGCAAGTGAGCTCTTTGATTCCTTTTGGTGAGAATTCTTCATCTTCTCCCTCCCTCTCGCCCTGAAATGTCTCTTCATAGCTCTTCTGCTATTTCCCCTTTGATATATCCTAATTAAGGCAGGAAGATGTGTCCAGGAATTTCAAAATAAAGTGAGGTCCAGACCGTCCCATGTGGATGCTGCCACCCAGTCGGTCTCCTCCCCAGGAAATGGCCCAGGCAGTGTGTGGTTTGTACCAAAGCCATGCCCGCCCCGGGCTGCGGCTTCTCATTTAGCCTGAAGGACCCTGGGGCCCCTTGAGGCTGGTGGATTTGGGGGGCCCACTGCCACCCTCGTGTATATCCTGTTCCCCATTATTAAAACAAAGGATTGAGGAGGTGCTCATCAGGCATTGCCTGGACCTCTAAAAAGTCTCTTTTGTCTGGGCTTTGCCCCAAATCTACCTTCACAGCGTCTTCTCTTTTCTGCCCCCCTTCCCTGCCCCCACGGTCAGTGGTTCAGGACGCCCCCCTTTTAGGCTCTGGAGCTTTACCTGTTTTCTGACTTTATAGATGATGAAGTTTGACTCCTTGTCTCTCATCTTTCTTTTTCTGTGCATTTGGATGATTTCGTTAAGAAGAGGATGAGACCATTGGCTTCATTTTTCCATCTTCAGATTGGAACAGCTATGAGCTCTGTCATATTCTGAATGTTCCTTTTATTTTGATAACATCCTATTTTTCTTTCATGAAGCCGCGCTTGATATTGATCACTGTCTGATAGTAACTGAATTATTGGATTTTTTTCCCCTGTGTGTTCTATTGTCTTCTCTGGATTTATTTTGTTCTGTTTATTGGTTTAGTCTGTGCTTCAGGGTTAGGAGTTTCTGGTATGTCCTGAATATCCATTCGCACTTGGAACTAACACAGTTCAGTGCTTTCTGAAATGCCTGTTTGTTGCCAGACTGTGGTTGCACGGGTTCGCTGCAGGGTGACTGCAGGGGGGGAGGGGGTATTGGTCACTGGACCCCAACCCATCATTGTAGGTAGGTTCTGTCTCAGGGCTGGCCGATTAGTCCCTACTGCAATGTAATTTTGAAAGACATCGCTCTGGCTTCCAGTGTTGAGCCGAGTGCATACAGGGCTAAATCACCTGCTAAGATGCTGACTTATTCACCTCCTTTTCTACCCTAGGACTCGGTCTTACTCCCATCTCTTCCCGGCACCCTGAGCCTGCCTCGCTATAGATCCGCTCAGTCCAGTGCCCAAGCCACGTCCCAGCGCTCACGGGGGATGGACAGCAGATTCCCAGGCAGCAAGGAGGGAGACCAGCTCCACCGATCCTTATCCAGATTTTAAAACCCATCATCCCGGTCAGCTCTGTCTCTGTGCCACTTGCCAAGGTATCCGGCGCCTCTACTTCTGGGCCTTTCTGTGACGCTAGCGCAGAATGACTCCTGGGACTGCCCTGTCTGCAGGCACAGGCTCTCCTCCTTGGACCAACAGCACAGCTCTTGTTGGTCCTCACCTCCTCTGACAGATCTGTGTCGGTATGTCCACTCTCTGTCAACTTCTCCCTTTCCCTGGTGAAGGAGTGAAAACACACACGTATGTTAAGCCTTCCATGTTCAACTGGAGTCTGCTTTACTTAATCTTCATAAAAACCCTGTAAATTATCTTGCGCCCCATTTCATGCACACAGAAGCTAAGCCTCCCAGCAAATCAGCAAATGGCCCTGAGTCAGACAGCCTGTCCGAGGTGGGGACAAGGCGGTGGTCCAGGCCTTCCTAACTGCCTCCATAGTACCATCCTTCCTCCTGCCCCAAAAGGAAAAGAACACACATCAGGAAGGATTCCCAGAAAGTGCAAGAAAATAACACCAAGGCATTTAAGGTACAATACGAAACACTAAATATGTGATTGAAACAGACCCGCAGGGCGAGGACAGCAGAGGGAGGAGAAGATGGAGACCAAAAGCCAATCTGTAGGAGAAAGACAGAGTTCTGGAGCAGACAGAGAATGGTCAAGAGAGTGTCCACAATCATCTCCATGATTAAATATGAATGACTTGTTGGCAGATCACATAATGTTTAGGGGAAGGATTCATATTGGAATCATGGCCTGATTGAGGAACCTGAAAAGCCAGATTCAGAACAAGCAGGGGGAGAGCATCCTTTGGAAGAGCTCAGGGTTTGCAATACGGGCTCCAGGGAGATGCCCAGAGCTGGTCCGCTCACCCCGTCTCAGAAACACCCTCTAATTCTACGGATAGGGTACACTTTGATGTCACTCGGTGGCAGCAATAACCTTTGTTTTGATAATTTACAGAGAAACCATTTATAGTTTGAACAGAATTTCCTCTCTTACAAATGACAATTTTTTTCCAACTTTAAGGGTATTTTAAATGATTGTAAAATGTGCATTGCTTTGATGCAGAACTCCTGAACGTATTCAGATGGTATTTCACATCTCTATAAAGCTGATTTGTTGATATGTAAAGAAGGACTTAGGACCCTCACTACAGGGTGAAAATCAGAATTTGCACTTGACTTTCTCAAGGTTATGTGAACAGGAAAGCAGAATGTCATGGTGGTTTGCGACGAACACTTACATCTCTCTCTGCTGTGGTAGGAAATCTCAGGTACTAATGAGGAAAATTAGAAGACAGTGCAATAAGGAGATTATTTATAAGGTGTTCACAGAGTACAGAGAAACCATGAGCCTGGACCTAACTGGACTGGGGGCTGTAGGATTGGGAGCAGGAGGGGGCAGGGGGACTATGGAGAGACTCTACGGGATCTGATCACAAAATCCAATGGAGATGGGGGGTCCCCACACATCCAAGCAACACTCCGACACCAGCTGGTCCTACGATTCACTCCACCCTGACCCCGTCCACCAGCAGGTGGCATCAGATCCCACAGGCGAGGGGCTCGGTCCCACAGGACGCCCCCCTCCCCACTGCAGGTGCCAGTCCCAGGTCCCAGGTCCAGGCGGTCGGTGCTTCTGACGGACCCACTACAAACCTTGGGATTGATTAATTCACCAGAGCAGCTCACAGAGCTCAGAGAACCCTTGTGTTTACTCACTAGGTTACCAATCCATTCCAAAGGACGTTAAAGGGTTTGAAGCCTCAGCCAGACAGGGAGAGACCTAGGGTGAGGCTGTCCGCCCGCATGGAGCTTGGGGCCGTGCATGGCGACAGTGGAAGCATTCGGATTCCCCAACCTGGAAGCTCTCCAAACCCCCTCCTGTGGGTTCTTATGGGGCCGCCATTACATAAGCACGACCGATTAAGTCACTGGTCACTGGTGACCCACTCAACCTCCAGCCGCTCTGCCCTCCTGCAAGGCCGGGGTGAGGGGGGAGACAGATGTTCCAACCCTCCATTCAGGTCGGCTCTCCTGGCAACCAGCCCGCGCCCATCTTCAGGGGAGGTCCACAGGTCACCTGGTTAACACAAACACGGCTGCAGAGCAGAAGGGCTGGTTTTGAGGAACAAGACACCTGCCTCACCTCCCGGCTCTGCAGCCATGTCAGGAACTGAGGACAGGAGACCAAATCCTGTAGCAAAGATGCACCATTGCTCTTATGGCCCAGGGACGACTCTGGGAGCTGGGAGCCAGGAACAGGGGCGAAGACCAAGTACGAGTGACAGACTGTGGTCATCCAGACGAGCATACATATATTTCTTATGTGTCACAATACTGCAGTCACATTATGGGAGCTGAGATGTTCCTGGGCCCTCTGCTCTTTCCTTGATCCTGCAGAGGTTCCCACAGACCGACACCAACGGGAAACCAGAAAACAGTCTGTCTGCCCAGGAGCTCATACAGTTCATCACAAACTATATATATATATATATGTATATATACACACACACCCCGCAAATTTTGAAAAACGGCAATATTTGTCTAAAAGATTTGTCTAATTTTATTAATGTCTCTGCACTTATCTGGGAATATCTTAACCCTCTCCAAGAAACTTGGCCATGAAGTGTATCACAGGAGAGATGCGACGAAGAAACAGTCATGTTTGTGCATCACCCACTTTCTGCTTCTATTCACAGTTCAATGTTGGAATGCAAACGTATATTTATGAGAAAAACTGCAATTGTATTATTTGGCTTCATGAAGCCTGATTGACCAAATGGGTTTTGGAGTCTTTCATTTCCTCCTGACCTCAGAAGCAAGCCGTGACGCAGAGATTTCCCGCAGCATCCTTACCTCTGTGAGTCTCTGAGAACCCAACACTCTTCACACCTATGAGTGCTTTGAAGCGCGGACCGGAAATTAGAGTGTGCGAACAACCTGGAACGAGGGCTTTCCTTTTGGGGGAAGAGCTTTTATAGACAGAGCCCCAGGCAGCAGAACGGGAGGGCGGAGGCTGCTCCCTGTCCTTGTCATCAGGACTCAGCTGCCCTGCGCGGGCCCCCTGACAGGGAGTGGCTTCATTAGTAGTGGTTTTCTTTTCCTCCATGACATCAAGTCTGCAACTGGCCATTTAGACCTGACTCACTGGCTGTATAAAGACATTTTCCTGCTTACCCATTCCTTAACTGTGATAGTTGCTAACTGTGTCCACTAAGTATTTCCTGCCCACCACCTGCTCTAGCACGAAGTAAGATTGCATCCAGTCCCTCTGGGGATAGAGGGAGACATGTGACTAATTCTTTCCAAGGATGTTTGGGTACAGAAGGCATGTACTGCCATGGGACAAATATGTATTTGCTACTTTGAAGACTTCTGAGGGCAGACCCCCCCATATACAATATATATGCATAATATATAGTATGTATACACAATATACACTATGCATAGAGAATATACAATATGTATACGGAATACACACTATGTATACAGAATATACACTATGCATACAGAATATACAACATGTATACAGAATATRCACTATGCATACAGAATATACACTATGCATACAGAATATACAATATGTATACAGAATATACACTATGCATACAGAATATACACTATGCATACAGAATATACAATATGTATACAGAGCAGATGAACCATCTTCAGAGAGAAGAGAAGTCAATGAAAAATCCCCACTCAGAACTGCAAACACAAATTCTTATTGGATTGAATGAGTAGATAGAACCATTTTGTTTTAAATGACAGAAAATCAACACCTATGTGCTAAAACCTGTATTTATCAGACATGCCCTAAAAGAAAATTTGGTTTAAAGAAACCCACTGATATAATCCCAAATTTAACTGAGTCAAGAAGCAGTGTTAAAAACAATGAATTGTCTGTTAAAATCTTTCCATCAAGTTAATAGGGTAACTACATGGAATACTTCTAAATTTCAAAAATTAATTTAAACCAAATTATCCTCACTTAAATAGGCATAATAATAGAATCAAGCTAATAGAGTCATTTTAGAAATTAAATGAGTATTTATTCAACTGCCTGTGGTTTATAACTGCTTTATAAGTATCGGCTATTATTAATAAGTTATTTTAATTTTGTTGTGAAGTTCAGAATCAAGTTGCTCTTAACTTTTGGAGCGTTCTCATGGCTGGGTTATTTTCGGGAGAACCTAGAAACAGTGCAGTGAGTCTGAGACCCTAGCACTCCGGTGTTAGCACTTGTAGAGATCTGCAGTCCTTATTTTCAGTCCATGAAGGTCATGCCTGTTGTGATGCTCATATCAAAGCCACAGAAAAAACAAAATAGGCAAGAAGTATTACCCTTCTGTCTGTTGAGCCACAAAGACCCCACTGAAATGTATCTCCTGATAGTGTTTTCATCGAGGGAATGCTTGCCAAGAGGAGAGATGAAATATATATATATGTATATATATATATATTGAGAACAATTCGTTTGCTTTTCATTCACTTTATTGTAATCAGTTGAAATTCATTGTTGGCAGTCAATTAAGTATTAAAAGACTAAAATTTTAGGTAAGAAAACCTAACCACAGTGGCTAAATACAACCCTTCCAATCATCAGAGGAGGAAAAGTTGCTTGAAATCTGAGTGATAAGACAAATGAAAATCTACAAACATGCAAAAACTGCACACAGATGTTCACCGCATCACTCACAATATATATATATATATATATATATATATATATATATATAGAGAGAGAGAGAGAGAGAGAGAGAGAGAGAGAGAGAGAAGTACCAAATACACCAATATGGTTTATTTAATTTTGAATGTGAAGAAAGAGATATATGATTGGATTTTTTTTTTTACTAAAAAAATAAGGTAATGAGTTTTCTAAAGTTATATGTGACATTTGGGGTAACCATGATTACATTGTCTGCCATACAATTTTAGAGATAAAGCACATACCATACAATTCACCCAGTGAAAACACAAGTCAATAGATTCTTTTGTTTAGTAAATTTACCAAGTTGTGCAACCAAGACCACAATCTAATTTTAGACTCTATCCATCACCCTGGGAGAAAACCATTAGACTCACACTCATAACCATGAGCGGTCCCTCCTGAATGCCTTCTGGCCCCATTTTCCTGGCAACCCCCAATCTACTTTCTAATCTCCAGGGATTGGCCTCATGGGGACATAGTAAGATCATGCAGCCCATGTGGTCCTTTGTGACTGGCTCCTTTCACTAAGCACGATGTTTCGGAGATGAGGCTGCAGCAGGTGTCAGAGTTCGCTCCTTTTTTAGGGTCAAACTCTGTCCATTGCGTGGACATGTACCATTTTGTTTACCCATTCACTCCTTGATGGACGTTCGAGTTGTTTTTACTTTTTGGCTATTGTGAGTGATGCGGTGAACATCTGTGTGCAGTTTTTGTGTGTTTGTAGATTTTCATTTATCTTGTCACGCAGATTTCAAGCAACTTTTCCTCCTCTGATGATTGGAAGGGTTGTATTTAGCCACCGTGGTTAGGTTTCCTTACCTAAAATTTTAGTCTTTTAATACTTTTAATTGACTGCCAACAATGAATTTTGACTGATTACAATAAAGTGAATGAAAAGCAAATGAATTGTTCTCAAAATCGCATCAATAGGGTGAATTGCATTTTTAACTCAATGGCACTTTTTAATGTCGAAAGTAGGAGATATTGTTAGACATAATTGAAATCTCTGCCCGTTTGTGTCTCTAAATAATGAAAATCCTCTCAAGTGTCTCCACATGGTAATATTTAATTAAAAATATTGTGATGATTCATTCATTTGGTTTAGTGCCTTCTAATTATCCTCAGACATTGCAACAAAGCGGTGAATTTTCTATGTACATGAAGCCTCATATTCAATAAAGATAAATAATTGAGCCACGAAATATGAGGCTCGTCTTCACTGAAATGAGAGATGAGACCTTTCCAGCGGGGCTGTGGTGCTGCCCCCGTGAGCAAGCCGTGGGTGCCCTGGACGCGTCCCCACCCCCTTCCCAGCACTGCAGGAAGGGGACACAGGTGCTGCATGGCAAATGAGGGGGTGGTTGGAATGGGGTTGGATTTGCTTCCCCCAGGCCAGCAAGGTGCAGAGGACTCAACCCACCATCTCAAAATGTAAATTTGGACTAGGAATACAGGGGACCCAAGGTCATGTTTACCTTCTCAGAGCTGTGATCCATGAGGGAAAATCCAGGAAGCTCCAGGGGGTAGGTGCCCCCACCTCGGCACCCAGGACATAGGGGGCGTTGTGCTTCTTTATGGAGAGAGATTTGGTCAGGATCTCTGGCGAGGAAATAAGATCTAAGAAATGCAATGTAATAGCCACAGGGGTTGGAGAAAAACAGAACTCCCCACAAATCCTGTGTAAATGCTTGGATCCTATTTTCCCAACAATGAATAGAGAGGGAAGTTGGTGGTAAACATCATGGGTGACACTGAAATTAAAATGATTTAATTCTGTGGGGTCAGGGCTCCTGACCCCACAGGCTCCACATGTATCCTGTGGGTTTTAGGGGATTGAACAAAAGCAGGGCTGATGTCACCTGTGCCCATGGGATGTGGCCCTTCGGCATTTGACAACAGTGCCTGTAAGGACGTTCATTTAAACCCAGTCCCATCTGCGGGTGATTCAGGCCAGGGAGTCAAGATGGTAAATGTGCTTTCAACGTCTGTTGGTTTAGAAATGCTTTCAGGGTGTGTCCCTTCCCGAAATCTGTAACTCCTGAATTATTTTGCTATGGTGCTGAACAAAGGCAACCTCTGCTCTCATTTGTTATCTTCTGGAACGCAAGTGGGTTGTGGTTTGCTTTCTTTTTATTTTTTTTTCCCCGAGTCCAATTAATTTAGCCTGAGGCTTTAATATTTTAATTAAAGTGGCAGCTTTCATAAATATTCATCCAACATAAATAAGTTGCCAGGGCCAGCAGGCCAGGTGCCAGGAAAGAAAGACATGACTATTTTCCCTTGCCGGGAGGAAGCACACACTCATGAATGCATAAGCAACTATCTGTACCTAGGAGTCAAACACTCCTGTGTTTGTTCAATAAGAATTAACTGAAGGCCAATGGGTGTGAGTGTGGATGGGATCTGAGGGTACAGACTAGCAAGGCGTCTTGATCTACCTGCACACCTTCCTGTGTATCTACCCACCTACTTGTAGTCCAGCTATACCTACTCTTATGTCATAAGCTATAGCTTGATCTCTCCCTCAACATGTATGTATCCTAGATTTATACCCCAACATACACATATGTAGTATATACATCCATACACATGTATGTGTGTGTGTAGATATGTAATATGCGCATAAAAATATATATAATATGTGTGTATAAAGTCATGAAGGTGGAACAGAAGTAGAGGAGCTCAGGAAGTACATCAGACAATGTGGGGGCTCCGGCAGAATTATAGCCCGCGATTCTTTGTGGATTCATCCATTCCGTGAGTCAGGATAAGCGAGGTTTTGCTGTACACAAATATTCTCTGAATTTTAATGGCTCACAACCCAAGATAACTCTCATTGCACTTCCACTGTGAGTCAGCTTATGGCTTCAGCACCCATTTTTGTCTCTCTAGAACCCAGAATGACAGAGCAGCGACTACCTGGGACGTTGCTGGTCATTGTGCCAGAGAGAAAAGAGGACACGGAGAACACACTTTACCTCTGATAGGTTCTCCATGGAAGCAGTAATAGGCTCCTGTGTCAGACTCCTCTGTCATTGGCCAGAGCATGCACACACCTGAGTTCAAGAAGGAAAGGGGGTATGATGGTCCCACAGGGAAGGGCCATATAAGATGTGATGCAGGATGTGAATGAATCTATGAAATACGAAGTATCTGGTTTATATTAAATATACGCGAGTTGTTTACGTATTTAGAGATAAGGCAATTTAAATTAATATCGGAAAGAGCACCTTACGCATTACCCGAGCCATAGGTCCTTAGGGCACAGGGCTGTGCCAGATTGATGGCCTTGACCCCAATACCCAGCAGAGAGCTCACCAAGGGAGAGATGCGAGCAATTGTGGAAAAAAGAGAATGCAAAGAAAAGGAAGAAAAGAAGAAAGGGAAGGAGGGAGGGAAGGAGGGAAGGAGAGGAAGAGAGACGTAGAGAGATCCCCCTGGGATCTCTGAAGCATCAGAGAGAAGAGGAATTACAGTGAAATCAGACAGTCTCCATCAACTGATCTTTCCCATCTTCAGCGTGGAACAAGGAACAATATCAAGAGTTCGCCCCGTCTTATTCCTGGCCTTTCTAAAGCACTCCTTTGAAGTAATGCTCATCTTCCTTCTGGATCCTCAAAGACATTGCTCTGTGGCTCAGCTGAAAAACCCAAGCAGAATAACTTTGGAACAGCTGATTAGATAGGACTGTGCACTCCGTGTGAGCTAGCCACCCTGTTGTTCATAATCCAGGGAGGCTGGCATTCCTTTGATCTGGATGAAACCGAAGGGCAGAGAAACCTAAGCATTAGTTCAGAGGGAATCCTAATCTTCTCTGATGTCACTAGGCTGCTCGGTGTGGGTTCAGCTTTCCCCCCAATGGGTACTCGCAACACTGTCAACTGGTGAGCTCCAGGCATTGGATTTGTTCCAACCGGTGCTAAAAACCATGCACAAGTGATGTTGGCTTCCCCATTCCCAATCAGTGCATGACCCTCTTAGAAAACACCCGGAGGAATGGCCCATTACTCCTTTAGACTCAGAGAGGTTCCATGATTAAGAGATGAGTTTAGGGCAATGAAGCAGAGTCAACCTGGACTATTGAACCATTTTGTAGCAAAGTTAGATTATTTCTGAGTTTTTACAATGTGCTGCTAATGGAGGATGCCCACTGGTTAGATGATGTGCTTTGATAAATAGAGAAAGGATGTCAGAACGCCGTGTGCTGGGATTCACCCTGGTCCACAATGCTCAAAATCCTGATGATCCTTTGGAAAAAGAAGTCCCTTGTTTTAATGGAGATTCCTTCTAATTAGTCCAGCCTCTTCAACATACACAGATGAGGAGGGAGACATTTTACAATTTCTTTATTCATCAATCCAGTACTACACGTGAAAAGTTGCTCACTGGATGCCAGGTGCTGAACCAAGCTTCCCCCATCTGGGGGATGACAGTCATTGACACAATGGCCAGTCGCATTTTGGGAAAGTCTTAATGCAGATGGAATTCACTCAAGTGGAGAAAACAGGTTCCATTAGCAGTCTGCCTACAATGCTGACAAACAACCTTGAAGACCTGCGGGACGCAGAGAGGACTCAAGATACTCATCTTCTGTCTAGCCTGTAAGTAACCTTCTTTGTTCCCAACTGGCAGCATCCTAAGTTGTGGGGAACCCCACCCCATACTTGCAGTTGGCTGAGCTCAGTCAGACCCCCAGGGAAGAACGCAGGTCAGAGCTCAGCCGATTTTTGTCCAGTCCTGACATAGGGCCCTATCTTCCCTTTCTCAGAGGCTTTCCTTAGAAAGCCTGCAGCTGTAAATGCTTTCTCTGCCCCTTTGAGATGCAAATGTCCCACCTCCTGCCAGTTTTATAGCTCTGGAATGGAATGTCTTTCTCAAGGACCTAAGAGGCCTCCTTCTGAAACATAAACATCTAGAAGGACAGGGCCCCAGTGGCCCAGCCCCTGTGAGAGGGGAGAAGCCCCCCCTCCAGAGCCAGTTAGCAAACGCAGGTGGCCCTCTTCCCTCGAACTTGAGCACACTGAGCATTTAAAAGTCTCTCTGCCTTTGTTTCAGGGGAGTTGAGCTCAGTTTAGGCTGAAATCGATCTCCCCTCCTGCAGCATAGTCTGAATCCAACCTGTCTTAACATTTTTAGCAAGCGTCCAGTGTCACCTCTCTTTGGCACTTGACACATAGCAGAAGCCCAATAAATGTGATGTTTTCTGACTTTATGAGACCTTAGATCCTGCAGCTCTCATCAGTTATAGTTTACGGTGTGTTCCTGAGAGAAACTCACAGAAGTTCACCCATGATGGATAGTGATAGTGTGATTTATAGTAAGAAATAGATATTTGATCTTCATCCCCCATTGCCGGCACAGAGCTCCCCAACCCCCTCCAATTCTCTACTCGATTAGAGCAATAGGGCGTCTTGTTTAGAATATTTGGGTTTTGTCCTCGGTTCCTGAGATTGCATCAGAGCGGAAAAGGTGGAAGGAGAATCTTTTGTTAATCATGACAAACCCCGTTCAACCACACCTGAGTTTATGTTAATGAGCTCAGTTTCGGAAAGGTCCTAGACATCCCAAGGGATGGGGGCTGGTTGCCAGAGGAACCCTGTGATTAGAGTTGGAACTTTCAGCCCCACCTCTGCCTCTGGGGAGGGGAGAGGCCTGGAGAGAGAATCGATCACCAATGACCCATGACTTAATCAATCATCCATACATAATGAAGCCTCCATAAAACCCCAAAAGGAGGGGTTCAGAGAGCTTCTGTGTTGGTGAGCAGGTGGAGATGTGGGGAGAGAGGTGCACTCAGAAAGCACGGAAACTCCACGCCCCTTGCCCCATACCCTGCCCCGAGCATCTCTTCCATCCGGAGGCTCCCGAGCTGCGTCCTGTCATCAGAAACCAGTCATCCAGTAATGGAACTGTTTTCCCAAGTTCTGTGAGCCAGTTGCTCAGTGGTCACAGATTTGCTTGATGAGGAGAAAGACCCACACGCTTGGTGACCACAGGTATCAGAAGTGGGGTGGAGATTTCCACGAGCAGACAGAAACTAGGAAGAGAATTTTCCTAAGAACAGTGCTCCCAGCAGCGACCTAGGTCCAGCTGCGTGTGGGGCTGTGGTAGCCTTGGGGCCACCGCCCCCTCCTCCTCCTCCAAGACAAATGGAGTGCTCAACCCCGCGCGGCCTCAGCGCCTTTTAATTAATTGACCATCTAAGTAAGCCTTTTATTTGTGAGTCACAGGTTTATGTTCGCTTCACTTGGCTTCCCAGCTCCCCCATTAAACATGTGGGAGAATAAACTAATTAAACTAATAAATCCATTATTTATGGCTTGTTTACTTTTCTCAGGGCCTCTAGGAGCACTTATGCGTTTCCAATAATTAGGTAAATGGTGAGTTATAGAAAAGACTCTGGTTTGTAGGTGGAACACAGGAGCGCATCACATTCTGGAGGTGCACCAAATTGCGGAAGGAGTTGCCGAACCTCAGGGCTGGCTGGCTCTGCCGCCGTCACAACTCTCTCGGGACACATGGATGCAGGCGTGGGATAAGATCAGCCTGTCCCAAAAGTGGGGCCCGAGGGTCACTCTGGGAGCCCCTCGATATCTAGATATTTGATTCTGGAAAAGCCAGCACCTCTTGGCCTCTAACTGGGCATCTATAAAACACAGGTAAAATGCTGTATCCGAGGACCGTTGGATGGATGGGGGCAATCATCTGTGTCTGGTCCAGCACTGATGCTCAGGATCAGACCATTCCCAGGACTTGCAGGCAGAGGAGGTAATGAGAAGTAAATACATCACTGATTTGGTAACAGCTTTTCAGGAATAAGTAAGTTCTGCTGTATAAAAGGTTACTATCCTTCCTCGTGGTAGCATGTTTGTTTATTCCTGAAAAGGTGTTCCTAAACGAACATGAACATATGAGTAGTTCAGAGTCAGGGAAAGTTACCTTAGTCTGGGCTCCTTCTGTTCATAGACACAACCATTTTTCCGAGTTCCAGTCTTCAGGATGCTGGTGCGGGAAGATGTAAGTGAACGCGTCCAGAAACAGTGAAAATGTCTGCAAAACTCTGATCCCTGTAGAGACACCAACTAAACCACTGAGTTTGGCCTCTAGGGTCTTGCCAAGAATGACTTTCGAGAGCCCAATGTTAATGATGGTGTGAGAATCCAGAGGAGGTCTGTTGTAGAGGTGGGAGAATATAAATACGTCTTCGGAAAGAGAACAAAGAAATCTGCAATGATTAATGCCTGGAGTTGGTCTTTGAATGCCTGGCACTCCGAGCGCTCGAGTAGAGATAAATGCTGGCCATTGCTAATTCCTGACATAAAATCCCATCTGAACAGAGACGGGTGACAGCTTTGTTCACTGAAGATGCTCTTTCATTAAGATACTATAATTATAAAAAACAGCACTCTGGCTGGCTTTATGGAGGCAACAATCATCATCCTAATGAAACCGCAATTATATTGGTTGCCTATGACCCTCCCTGGGAGGGTGCTTTACAAAGAGGTGTGGGGGATGGGGGCTGTGGCCCCCGAGAAGGTTCCTACCAAATGGCCCAGCAGACACAAAGGAAGGAGCCACGAGAGGAAGGATTTAGCTTCATTCAAGGGGTTCTTTCTCATGTTGTCGACAGCCGCATTTTGTCTCCTGCTAGCAGATCATCAACTTGCATATTTGTTCTAGAGCTCACGGTACTAACAGCACAACAAAGAAGAGCTTATTTCTGCTGCCTGAGAAAACCAGGATCTTCAAAGCCCATCAGGATCTCAGATGCCATTTCAAGACCTTGCTCGTATGGCGGGTTTGGATCTCACTTTACAAACTCAGGATTAGGAGAATTTATTTTTTGTTCTATATCTCCACTCTTCTTCGGAGCCCCATCCACCGAGGATGGCAGGAACTCCGTCTCTGCCCTTCGAGGGTCAGCTTCCTGCTTTTCTGTGTCTAGGATTAGAGTGCAAAGTGGCGCTGAGACATCCGGTCCTCAGGTCGTCCGAGCAAGCAGGTGTTCTCTGCACCGGGCTCGGATTTAAATCCTCGCCTGACTCGGATTTAAATCCTTGCCTGACTCCAAAATTTGCTCTACTTTCTACTTCCCCTCTCTCCATATGTGGGTGGTTTGAATGCAGCAGTGTAGGAAAAGTAACTTTCACCAAGTGGAAACTGGTTCTATTGCTTTTTCCTGCCATTCAAGCGCTGGGATTCTGTTTCTCTGCCCTTGTGAGGTCCTATAATCTAGTTACACTTTAATCTTTCTCTGCATGTGTCGAAGCAAAGAAAATTTTGTATGTTGAATTTTACTACCCAGCTGTGTTTGTTTTCCAAACCAATGAGTACACTCATATCTCTTATCTTAGGACCTTCTCTCCTTATAATATCTTGAAGTGGATTCAACAAGAACACTCATTTCCAAAGGAGCAACCCAAGTCCCTGGGATTTGGGGGGTTTGCATTTTGTTAAACGCAAAGCAGAGATATAGCTAGGTCCTGGGGACCAATCTAGTTCTTCAGTCTGGCCAGTGCAGTCAGAATGGAAACATTGTCTTTTTCTCTCTAGTTCCTTTTATGTCAGTTTGTTTCCAATGATCTTGGGAATGACACATATTCTAAATGTGAATTTTTACTTTATTCACTCTCTGTCAAATAAATAAATAAAATCTTAAAAAAAAGATAAAAATTGCAGTAGGTCATGCCCTAGCATTTAATCATCAGTGCTTCTTCTTTTCTATTTTTTTTTATTTTTTATTGTTATGTTAATCACCATATATTACATCATTTGTTTTTGATGTAGTGTTCCATGATTCATTGTTTGTTCATAACACCCAATGCTCCATGCAGAATGTGCCCTCTTTAATACACATCACCAGACTAACCCATCCCCCTACCCTCCTCCCCTCTAGAAAACTCAGTTTGTTTTTCAGAGTCCATCATCTCTCATGGTTCGTCTCCCCCTCTGACTTACTCCCCTTCATTCTTCCTCTCCTGCTATCTTCTTCTTTCTCTTTTTTCTTAAAATATGTTGCATTATTTGTTTCAGAAGTACAAATCTGTGATTCAACAGTCTTGCACACTTCACAGCCCTCACCATAGCACATACCCTCCCCAATGTCTATCACCCAGCCACCCCATCCCTCCCACCCCCAACCACTCCAGTAACACTCAGTTTGTTCCTGAGATTAAGAATTCCTCATATCAGTGAGGTCATAGGATACATGTCTTTCTCTGATTAACTTATTTCACTAAGCATAACACCCTCCAGTTCCATCCACATCGTTGCAAATGGCAAGATCTCATTCCTTTTCATGGCTGCATAATATTCCATTGTGTATATATACCACCTCTTCTTTATCCACTTAATCTGTCGATGGACATCTTGGCTCTTTCCACAGTTTGGCTATTGTGGACATTGCTGCTATAAACATTGGGGTGCATGTACCCCTTCGGGTCCCTACATCTGTATCTTTGTGGTAAATACCCAGTAGTGCAATTGCTGG
Source organism: Callorhinus ursinus (assembly GCF_003265705.2). Classification (NCBI taxonomy): domain Eukaryota; kingdom Metazoa; phylum Chordata; class Mammalia; order Carnivora; family Otariidae; genus Callorhinus; species Callorhinus ursinus. The sequence continues at coordinate 14,868,451 of NW_027397103.1, read as the reverse complement.
ATCAAATGGTAGCTCTAATTTCAACTGTTTGAGGAACCTCCATACTGTTTTCCAGAGGGGTTGCACCAGCTTGCATTCCCACCAACAGTGTAGGAGGGTTCCCCTTTCTCCACATCCCCGCCAACATCTGTCGTTCCCTGACTTGTTAATTTTAGCCATTCTGACTGGTGTGAGGTGGTATCTCATTGAGGTTTTGATTTGGATTTCCCTGATGCCGAGCGATGTTGAGCACTTTTTCATGTGCCTGTTGGCCATTTGGATGTCTTCTTTGGAGAAATGTCTGTTCATGTCTTCTGCCCATTTCTTGACTGGATTATTTGTTCTTTGGGTGTGGAGTTTGATAAGTTCTTTATAGATTTTGGATACTAGCCCTTTATCTGATATGTCATTTGCAAATATTTTCTCCCATTCTGTTGGTTGTCTTTTGGTTTTGTGGACTGTTTCTTTTGCTGTGCAAAAGCTTTTTATCTTGATGAAATCCCAATAGTTCATTTTTGCCCGGGCTTCCCGTGCTTTTGGTGATGTTTCTACGAAGAAGTTGCTGCGGCTGAGGTGGAAGAGGTTGCTACCTGTGTTCTCCTTTAGGATTTGGATGGACTCCTGTCTCACGTTTAGGTCTTTCAACCATTTGGAGTCTATTTTTGTGTGTGGTGTAAGGAAATGGTCCAGTTTCATTCTTCTGCATGTGGCTGTCCAATTTTCCCAACACCATTTGTTGAAGAGACTGTCTTTTTTCCATTGGACATTCTTTCCTGCTTTGTCAAAGATAAGTTGACCATAGAGTTGAGGGTCCATTTCTGGGCTCTCGATTCTGTTCCATTGATCGATGTGTCTGCTTTTGTGCCGTACCATACTGTCTTGATGATGACAGCTTTGTAATAGAGCTGGAAGTCCGGAATTGGGATGCCACCAGCTTTGCTTTTCTTTTTCAATATTCCTCTGGCTATTCGGGGTCTTTTCTGGTTCCATACAAATTTGAGGATTATTTGTTCCATTTCTTTGAAAAAAGTGGATGGTATTTTGATGGGGATTGCATTGAATGTGTAGATTGCTCTAGGTAGCCTTGACATCTTCACAATGTTGGTTCTCCCAATCCATGAGCATGGAACGTTTTTCCATTTCTTTGTGTCTTCTTCAATTTCTTTCCTGAGTATATTATAGTTTTCTGAGTACAGATCCTTTGCCTCTTTGCTTAAATTTATTCCTAGGTATCTTATGGTTTTGGGTGCAATTGTGAATGCGATCGACTCCTTGATTTCTCTCTCTTCTGTCTTGTTGTTGGTGTATAGGAATGCCACTGATTTCTGTGCATTGATTTTATAACCTGCTACTTGACTGAATTCCTGGATGAGTTCTAGCAGTTTTGGGGTGGAGTCTTTTGGGTTTTCCACATACAGTATCATATCATCTGCAAAGAGTGAGAGTTTGACTTCCTCTTTGCCGATTTGGATGCCTTGGATTTCTTTTTGTTGTCTGATTGCTGTGGCTAGGACTTCTAATACTATGTTGAATAGCAGTGGTGAGAGTGGACATCCCTGCCGCGTTCCTGACCTTAGGGGAAAAGCTCTCAGCTTTTCCCCATTGAGAATGATATTCGCTGTAGGTTTTTCGTAGATGGCTTTTATGATATTGAGGTATGTACCCTCTATCCCTATACTCTGATGAGTTTTGATCAAGAAAGGATGCTGTACTTTGTCAAATGCTTTTTCTGCATCTATTGAGAGGATCATATGATTCTTGTTCTTTCTTTTGTTAATGTATTGTATCACGTTGATTGATTTGCGGATGTTGAACCAGCCTTGCAGGCCAGGGATCAATCCCACTTGGTGGTGGTGAATAATCCTTTTAATGTACTGTTGGATCCTATTGGCTAGTATTTTGGTGAGAATTTTTGCATCCGTGTTCATCAAGGATATTGGTCTGTAATTCCCCTTTTTCATGGGGTCTTTGTCTGGTTTTGGGATCAAGGTAATGGTGGCCTCATAAAATGAATTTGGAAGTTTTCCTTCCATTTCTATTTTTTGGAACAGTTTCAGGAGAATAGGTATTAATTCTCCTTGAAATGTCTGATAGAATTCCCCTGGGAAGCCATCTGGCCCTGGGCTTTTGTTTCTTGGGAGATTTTTGATGACTGCTTCAATTTCCTTAGTGGTTATAGGTCTGTTCAGGTTTTCTATTTCTTCCTGCTTCAGTTTTGGTAGTTGATACATCTCTAGGAATGCACCCATTTCTTCCAGGTTATCTAATTTGCTGGCATAGA
>NW_027397103.1:14765757-14861191 GCF_003265705.2 Callorhinus ursinus | reverse complement strand
CTCCCGTGTCCCCGGTCTCCGGCCGCACTCCGTGCTCACCCGGCCTGTGACCGAGCGTTGCTATCTCTGGCACCGGACCCCGTGTGGAGTCTCCAAACCCAGCAGATCCCTGCAGTGCGCTCCCGCGCCGCTCCTCCCGGGGAAGGAAGAGGAGTTTCCCCGGATCTGCTGCTTGTTGGGTCCCTGCTGGAGGAGCAGAGGCCCGACTGGGTCGCGGATCACAGTTTATGGCCACCCCGAGCTGAGAGCCCGCGCCTCGGCTCCGTCTCTGCAGCCGGCTTCCCCGCTCCGATCCCTGGGAGCTCTGCTGCACTCAGGCACCCCCGGTCTTTCTGTGACCCCGAGGGTCCTGAGACCACACTGTCCCGCGAGGGTTCCACCCCCGCTTAGCCACTGGAGCGACATCCCTCCACGGAGCCGGCTTCCAAAAAGTCCGATTTTGTGCTCCGCGGCTCTAGCACTTGCCAGAAGCGGCCGACGGAGGCCCCCTCCCCCACCGTCTATCCTCCCGAAGATCGCCTCGGATTCACTTCTCCACACGTCCTACCTTCCAGTAAGTGGTCGCTTCTCTGTTCAGAGAGTTGTTGCTACTCTCCTGTTCGATCTCCTGTTGAGTTCGTAGGTGTTCAGAATGGTTTGATCCCTATTCAGCTGAATTCCTGAGCCCAGACGAAATCTAGGTCTCCTACTCCTCCGCCGTCTTGCTCCGCCCCCTAGTGCTTCTTCTTTTTAGAAATTGAAAATTCCTGGCGCACGTGGGTGGCTCAGTCGTTAAGCGTCTGCCTTCGGCTCAGGTCATGGTCCCAGGGTCCTGGGATCAAGCCCCGCATCGGGCTCCCCGCTCGGCAGGAGGTCTGCTTCTCCCTCTCCCACTCCCCCTGCTTGTGATCCCTCTCTCACTGTCTCTCTGTCAAATAAATAAATAAAATCTTTAAAAAAGCAAAAGAAATAGGAAATTCTTGCCCCAAAATGCGACTCTGTACTTGTCACAGACCCACATGTGGGCAAGAGCTTTCAGAGAGGTTCAATAGAAAGACTTACAAGACTTTGGCATCCATCTACCCCTGTGAGGAAGCATTATTAACTTACTACTTAATATGACAATTCTGGAATGAGGTGGAACTAGGTTTGAATCTTACTGCTGGTTGACCTTGGATGAGTTAAGAAACTTGTTTCCTTGCTGCCCTCCTTATAAAATGGAGAGACTGGTGGTGTGCACACAAATAGATATTATGAGGATTTAAGAAAGTAGCTTTCCCTTTCTCTGAAAAAAAAAAATGAGCAAGACTCACAAAAAGTCATGAAAGTAAGTCTATATGTGTTGATATGGAACAGTCTTTAAGATTTATTTTTTAAAAAGATTTTATTTATTTGACAGAGAGAGAGAGACAGCAAGAGAGGGAACACGAGTAGGGGGAGAGGGAGAGGGAGAAGCAGGCCTCCCGCGGAGCAGGGAGCCCGATGCGGGGCTCGATCCCAGGACCCTGGGATCATGACCTGAGCCGAAGGCAGACACTTAATGACTGAGCCACACAGGTGCCCCAGTCTTTAAGATTTATAATTGAGCAAGAAAAAGTGAGGGCCAGAACTAAGGGTAGGATGTGCTCCCTATATATATTTTTAAGGGTGAGAAATACTTGGATATGCATTGGATAGCTCTGGAAGAGTGTGAGCACACACACACGATTGAATAATGACTGTCTGTGCAGACAAGATAGCGTCTGGAGACACTGTAAGATCAGGTGAAGAAAATTTAAAAATGTTGATTTCACCCTATATGCACCTTCCTACTATTTAATTTATTTTTATCATGGACATTATATTTTTATCACATAGAAACATTCGTTTATTTTATTGCCCTCTGCTTAAATAACAATGACAGCATTTATATTACTAAATGTTTCTTTCTCCTGTGCCAAGCATTATATTAAGGATGTATCCCATGTTGTGTCACTTAATCTTTATTAAGATTAACATATCTGGGGCGCCTGGGTGGCTCAGTCGTTAAGCGTCTGCCTTCAGCTCAGGTCATGATCCCGGGGTCCTGGGATCGAGCCCCGCATCGGGCTCCCTGCTCCGCGGGAAGCCTGCTTCTCCCTCTTCCACTCCCCCTGCTTGTGTTCCCTCTCTCACTGTGTCTCTCTCTTTCAGATAAATAGATAAAAAAGACTAATATAGCTATTAATATACCTATGAAATAGTCCCATTTTTGCAGATTGAGAAATGGAGGCCGTGAGTTAAATGATGGCCCACAGATACACAGATACTCAGACACTTGCCCTGGTGTCACACCCCGAGCCATCAGTCCACAGCCAGCCTGCTGACCTCAGGACTCCGACCCCTTCCCATTTCAAACAGGCGACGGGCTGCCGTCCGCATAGGCACATTCCTGACCCATTAGTTCACATCTCTCGTGTTTTAAAGACTGTTTCAAGGAAAACTGAGCTAGAAGTTTAGGATAATCGCCAGGAGGAAAGTTTTTATTGGAGCTTAAGTACTTCAGACTCATTTTGTGTTTTAACTTTTTCGGTATCAATAACCAAAGAAGGAATCCGTATTCCTTTTTCCAAACTGCTGAAATTATTTTTTAAAAATAGTGGTTTTGTTTTTCACCGCAGCTAATTTCTGGAGTCATATCACCACTTTTGATAGAATTGCCTGATGATGATTTGCATATCATTAAATAATCACTATTTTGTTTGATTATAAAGTTGAAATCAAATTTCACTAGTAAAGTTCAGCTTGGAGCAGTGACATTTTCCTCAAGTCGTTCAGTGAAGCCAAATTGCATTTATTGATTTTAAAATTAAGTAAATATTTGACAAAACCCACTCTCTATCTGATATGTGGGAACAAAGTAACTCAGTATCCAGAGCTGGGTATATACTTCCCAGAGCTGTCACATTTAACTTGCTAACTCTTGTTATATATACATGATTAACAGTAACCGTAATTGTGATTTTTTTTTTGAAAGGAAATATCTGAATGGATGGAATACTTAGTGATGGCATTCAAAATCTATGTTTTTTCTATTTTTCTAGGATCGTTCACTACAAGAAAAGAAAAAGATAGGTCTTATAAGTAAAACAAAAGTAATTTAGCGTAGCCTTAGAAAAATATGAAATTTTCTGTGTTCACATTTAAGGACAAGAAATAGGAAACTATTCAATAATGATAAATACATTTTTTTCAGTTCTGTATTATGGTCAGTTAAGGAGGAAAGTGAAGGGAGATCGACAGGGTCAGGAAGAGAACAGAACAACAGCCACAGAGGAGCATCCCAGGACGTGGAGTTACTCCTGCCGCAAAGGGAGACAGATGAGCCGTGTGGTCTTATCCATCTTCAGTGTGAATTGGTCAGAGATGGGAGAACCCTGAGCTAAGGAAACAGAAACCTGTGGGGAGAGACCCAGGGAGACCTGCGGGCAGAAGGGAAGGCACCTGGGAGGCAGGGGTGGGGTTTACCTTTGTGGAAGGTACTGCCCCTTTTGAATCCGTCAAGGAACTTACAGAATCATGTTTCAAATATTTTGGATTAGTTCCTTTTTTAGATTCTTCCTCATTAATGGATATGTTTGTTACTGAGGCAATCATAAGTTATATAAAGGTGTAAGAAATAATACGGAGAAATACTCTATGCACTGTATCCAGTTTGTCCTAGTGGTAACATTTGGCAAAACTAAAGCAATTATCACATCAAAATTCCATACATCCGTACAATCCACCAATCTCATTCAGATTTCCTGGTTTTTCCAAGTCTGTGTGTGTGTGTGTGTGTGTGTGTGTGTGGTTTCATCATGTTTATAGATTCATGTATCCACCACCATGGTCAGGACTGATCATTTCCATCATATCAGGATTCCTCCTGCTGCCCATTTACACATCCGCACCCCATCACCCACATCAACTCTCTCTCACCCTTGACAAGCATTGGTCTGTTCATTTCTCCAATTCTTTCCTTTCAAAATGCTCTACAAACGAAATCATACTCAGTGTCGCCTTTTGGGATCGCCTACTTTCACTCAGCAGAACACAAATTGTTGTGTGTATCAGCCATTTGTTGTGTTTTGTTGCTGAGAATTCTCCCTATGGCATGGATGTACCCCCCTGGTTTAACCCTTCCCTCACTCAGGGGCATCTAGGCTGGTTCCAGTTGGGGGGCTATTGCCCAGAAGAGCTGCTATGAAACTTCCTGTGCAGGTGTTCGTGTGAAGATAGTTTTCATTTCTCAGGGATGAATGACCTGCAGTATAATTGCTGGCTTGTGTGGTTGCTGTCTATTTCATTTTATAATAATCTGTTTTCACAGTGACACCATTTTTCCTTCCCACCACAGTGACATAGGAGGGACGGTATCCACATCCTCACCAGCAAGTGGTGTTCAAACTCTTACTGTTTTATTTTAGGCATTCTGATGGAGGTCTCATAAGATCTCACTATAGTTTTAGTTTCTATTCTCCTAATGGTTAATGATGCTGTGAATCTTGTTACGGGCTTATTTGACATCCATATACCTTCTTCGGTAGCATGTCTGCTCAGGTATTTAGCCCATTTTTAAATTGGATTGTTTATTTTTATTTTATTTTTGGGTTTTGAGAGATCTTTATATATTCTGAATGCTGGACCTTTACCCGGAGAGTATTTTGCAAATATTTTCTCCCAGCCTGTAGCTTGTCTTTTATCCTCTTCATACGAATTATTACCAAGCAGATGTTTGTGATTTTGATAAGATCAGATTTAGCATTTTTTTTCCTTTCATTGGTCAAATTTTTGGTGTCAAGTCAGAAGGGTCTTCTCTAGCCCTAGATACTGAAGATTTCCACCTATAATTTTTTTTTCTAAACTTTTAAAAGTTTTGCCTTTTACATTTAAGTCTATCATCCATTTAAAATAAATTTTTTATAGGTGAAAGCTTTTGGTCAAGACTTTTTTTGTTGTTGTTTGTTCAAATGCTCCAACTCCATTTATTCAAAAGTGTATTCTTCCTTAATTGAATTGCTTTTCACCTCGACAAAACCCAGTTGAGCACATTTGTGTGGGTCAAATTTTTTGTTTTTTGTTTTTGCTCCTTCCTGTTCTGTTCCATCAACCCATATATTTATCCTTCTGCTAATTCCACAGTCTTGAATACTGAAGCTATATAGTAAGTCTTAATATTGGGGACAGTGGTACTTCCTTCTTTCTTCTTCTTTTTCAGATTATTTAAACTATTCTAGGGCATGTGCCATTCCACATAAATTTTAGAATAAGCTTGTCTATGGCTAGAACACCTTGCTAGGATTTTGATAGAGGTGGCATTCAATCTACAAGTCAATTTTGGGAACATTGATATCTCCCTTACGTTGAGTCTTCCGATCAATGAACATGGTATTTTGGTCTACTTATCTGGGTCTTATTTATTTTTCTCATTAGCATCTTATCAATTTCAGTGTACAAATACTATATACATTTTGGCAAGTATACACCTGTGTTGCATTTCTTTAGAGTGGTTGCAAATGATAGTGTGTTTTTAATCTCAGCTCGTACCCATTTATTGCTAATATATAAAAATCTGATTGATGTTTGTGCATGGACCTTGTATCCTGCAACCTTGCTGAACTCACTTCTTTCTTTTTTTTAAATACTTGGGATTTTCCTGCATAAATGGCCATATCCTTTGCTAATAGAGACAGTTTGTTTCATTCCTATTTATATAAACAAAATTTTAAAACTCTGCTCTCGTAAGATTTATTGTATTGCTAAGCGATGTTTGTATAACTGAGAGATGCACATAAAAATCAAATTAGAGGGCGCCTGGGTGGCTCAGTTGGTTAAGCGACTGCCTTCGGCTCGGGTCATGATCCTGGAGTCCCGGGATCGAGTCCCACATCGGGCTCCCTGCTCGGCAGGGAGTCTGCTTCTCCCTATGACCCTCTCCCGTCTCATGCTCTCTCTCTTTATCTCATTCTCTCTCTCAAATAAAAAAAAAATAAAAAATAAAAAAAAATCAAATTAGAGATCAGAGTTTTCCAAATGTATTCTGGGGCAGTTTGATAAATGATGTAGTAATAATAAATTTTGTTTAAGGAGGAAAAGTTTACACTTAAATATCTATGTATGAGTATGATATAAATGTATATAAATGGATGTGTATATGACTACACAAATAAGGGTATATAGAAATGTACATAATAAGTATGTATTTTGCACACATATGCACATATATTCATATATGACTGTATACGTGTGTGTGCACATTTCCATTATAGTTGTTACATTCTGCTATTAAGAAATGATGCACTCTAACTAGAAAGGCTATGACTTCATGGAGAACATAAAAATCATTTGAAATGTTTTTCATGCGTGACCATCAGTTTATGTTCTGTATTTTTCTCATAATTTCAACATGAAGTCAATGTTTACTTTATATTAAATATTTATGGTTAAAAAATGAATTCTTATTTAATGCAGTTGTTTATTAAATCCTATCAGCTTTTTAGGCATGCTGGGAATACATTATAATTGTATATTGTTCTAGAAATGCATTCTAATGCCTCAAATCTCTTTGTGAAATTTTGTTATAGATAATAAATCACTAGGCGTAAAACAAAAGTAGAAAACATGATCTCTGTAACCGTTATTAATTAGATTAATTAGAATGTATCTGTAGTAGAAGAGACATCTAAATGTGCATTGATATCATCCCATGTATAGATAATTAGCACTACACTTGACCATTAAAGCTTAAAGGTGCAGAGTGAAAAATACCACACCATTTCACAAAACACTGCTAAATAACAGTGCAAGAATCAGAATAAAAGTTTGATATTTTTAAGTTCCCAAGACAGCATCACTCCAATTTGGAAAAGAAGAAGGTTGATGAATTGTACCCAAATGGGAAGCTTTACTGAGGCCACCTATCTTGCTGCTAATACTTCCATCACTGTTTTGAAGAAATGGCCACACTGTGGTTTAACGTACCCATTCTGTTTTCCTGTAGATTAGTGGGTTTTGCCCTAATGTGCCCTGGAACTTTAGTATTCACAGCAGTGACTGCTGTGTTTGGTGGTGAGATATGGGGGAAGTTGGAGGGAGAGGTCATTTGGATATAAAGTTCATGAGTTCCTGACACGTAAAGCCCATTTTTCATTTTAGGTTCCAGATTAACAGGTAATATTAACAACAACAGCAAAAAACATAAAAGCAAAACAGGAACCCCACATAGAGGACAGAAGGCAACGTCTGCTGGGGGCCGCTCAGACTGACGTGGTCCAGCCTCCCAGATACATGGCCTCGGTCCACACACCGCCGTGGCTCTGCATTTACGGGAACCACACCTGTGCATCATGAGTGTGCAAGACCGATGTGCCAGGGTAAGCTCAGCACGTAGGTTCCTGGCTGACCAAGGACACGGTTCAGGAGGAAGTGACCACACTGTCTGCCCATTTCTGCTGCAAACACATCCTGAATTCCAGAGTTGCTTGAGAGTAATTCATGTGTTCTGTACTGTTGAGGGAATAAAAGAGCGTGAGACCAATGAGTGATGAGTGCTGGGAGGTGCATATCAGCGGACTAATCACTATAATGAAATCCATCAGACTGAGTTACAAACAGAGAAGGCAGGTAGGACAGCCCAGCAACTGTAGACAACCAGCCTTCGGAGGGTCCCCTTGACATCAGCGTGGTGCATGCTCCTCCACGTCAGCTTCATTCCTCCAGGAAACAAGATTTCAGGGCAGAGAGAAGATCCGGTGAGTGACGTTGCGGGCGAGGGGGGGGGCGGGGGGAGGCGGTGGTGGTAGAGAAGGGAGCCAAAGCGGGAAGGGAGAGGCTTACGATCCTGCAGGTCTGACACCAGGACAGGGTTAGGTGGGTGGACCCCGGACCCAATCACGGCCAGCCCAGCCAGGCTCCTGTGCACAGACCACCAGAGGACGGGTCTCCGCTTGGGTGACATGGCATGGCGGCCCCCAGGCTGTGCTGGGCAGGTGTGCAGGTGACAACTCTCAGCACCCTGGGCTCCTTGCAGCGGCTTTCCTGAAGCTACATCTGAGCAGGGCAACTCGACAGCACCCATGAGCTCCTTTCTGAAATATTTAATGTGAAAACGTTGTGTAACATTATCTCTTATGAACAATATAATGTACCATATACGAATCACATCACAGGTGATCGTTCTAGGAAAAACAAGTAGAACATATAGATAAAAAATAAAGCCTGACTGAAACTGCTCAGTCTCCATGCTACTCAAAAGCAGAACGTTTGAATATTTGAGTCGTATTTCCCACTTGCACGCAAACCTCTCCCTATGGAGTTGTGCAGGGTCGGAGAGTTACGTCAATGTTACTTTAACTTGTTAAATAACTTCGGTTTCAAATAACATTGCTAATACGATGTCACCCATACAAAAGGTACAATTCCAAACCAGTTTTCACATGAAAAAAAAAATGAAGGAACATACTGCATTTCTCTGACTTATTACTTACAGGTATTTGGACCCACTTTTCGATGCTGCTCCTGTGTCTTACAGACGGACCCCACTGCAGTTAGAATCTCTCACAGCCCAGCCGATACCTTTTAACCACGTCTCCTCTGTTAACATCAATTATTTCTCACTTGTCCCTTGAATTCCCTGGCCCCTCTTCTGTGTGAGAAGTGCCCCGTCATTTTAAACGGTTCAGCCAGACGTCGGTTGCCCCTCACTTCTGGTGAGTTCTGGACGACCACGTGCCATTCATACAACGGGCACACATTCGGGCTGGCGCTGATCTTGGTAAAAGCCTAGACACTAGGACTGGAGTCGTCTTCCCCCAAAATTAATGCATGACCACATATAAAAACCTTTTCGTCGGAAATGGGGGAGCAGGTAGCTGCGGTTCTCCTCGGTCGCATCCAATAGCTGTGACTTCTATGTTTTCTCTTCCTCCTTGGTGCCTTTTTAACAAAAACGCTGAATGTACAATTATTTATATTGCTTGGGCTTTCTCTGTCAGTCTTTTGATATGGAAAGATTTAATACGAAATGAAACCACTGTTTCCTTATTTACAAGAAACGTGATGAGCAAAAACGTGAACATACGTGTCACACACGTGGCTTTTGTGGGAATTAGGGGGGTGGGCAAAATGCGATTTTGCACCGCAGGCTTGTGTGATTTTCTTCTGCATGTCTCTATGCCATCATGACCACAGAAACGCTCTCCCCTGGAAAAAAAAAAAGAAAAGAAAAAGAAAAGATGACATCTAAGACCCTAAAGAAAGTAAAATGAAGAGAGATGCGTCGTATCAGATGTGAAGGCAAAGCTGAACGAATACCTGGACGTAAATCATTCTATGAAAGACTAAAGAGAGATGCTGTTTCCTAGTAACTCAAAGTTTTCCTTTTTCTCTTGCTCCTATTTTTTTCACTTGAAGAGATGCATGGAAGAGTTCCTGGCAACGAGCTGCAGTATCTAAATTTTGTTTTGACATCCAAGGAATGGCATGGATAAGCCTTCCCTGCACTTCTGTGGACATGAGCAATGCACAGATGCCTACTTCCATGGGATACCCCCCTTTTCTTGCTCCTGGTGGTTTTTTTTTAAGATTTTATGTAATTTATTTGAGAGAGAGTGAGAGAGCACAAGCAGGGGGAGCAGCAGAGGCAGAGGGAGAAGCAGGCTTTCCACGGAGCAGGGAGCCCGATGCGGGGCTCGATCCCAGGACCCTTAGATCATGACCTGCGCTGAAGGCAGACGCTCAACTGACTGAGCCACCCAGGCGCCCCCGTTTTGCACTATTATTTTGCTGTGAAGACCAGTGCTGGACAAACACCGGCATCCCTGTCACTGCCCCTTGACCGGAGCCCCCACCACCACCAACATCCCACCTGTCTCTGTCCTCAGGTTTCCCCCACGGGTCTGCCCACAGAAAGAGTCTTGTTTCCCTGTCTCTTGGTTTGAATCCCGACTTTGCCTCCAAGTGACCGTGTGGTTTCCAGCAAGTCACCCCATCCCTCCTGGTCCCTCAGATATCCCGCCTCTCAATGCAGGATCCTGGAATGCGTGATACCTTAAGTTTCTTCCAGCTAGAAATATTTATACTCATGATTTGCTAAGGCAGTATTTAGAGAACACGGGAAGATCACATGGCAGTCTCAACAGGAAGAACACAGACAGGGAGAAAAATATGTAAAAATAGACATCACTTCACACATGTAGAGACAAACACACTAATACAGAAGGATGCCATTTTAAAATTTTCTTTCGGGGGCGCCTGGGTGGTGGTTGGACTTGATTTCAGCTCAGGTCACGACCTCAGGGTTGGGGGATGGAGCCCCACGTCACACTCCGTGCTCAGCCGGGGGTCTGCTGGAGATTCCCTCCCGCTCCCTTTGCCCTCTGCTCCACCCCCTGCCCTCTCTCTCTCAAATAGATAAATAAGTCTTTTAAAAAATTTCCTTTCGATGTCCGTTCACTATTTTCATAACTACTGGGTATCTCAATCAGCCTTTGAGAACCAACCAAACCCTAAGTTGCTTAAAACAGCAATCATTAGCTTGCTCACGATTCTATAGGTTGGTGGCTTGGGCCAGGTTCATCTGGGACAGCTTGTCCATGTTTCCTATGGCATCGCACACGCACTCATGTCCACTGACAACTGGCCATACCCGTGTGTCTCTCATTATGCAAAGAAAAATATGATCCATAAGGAGGAGAAAACTGATCAATAGAAATAGACACAGAGATGACAGAATAGAGCAGGCGAAGGGGATTAAAATAGCTGTTATAAATGTGTTCCATATGTCCAAGAAGATGCAGGAATGTGTGAGTGTCAGTAGCGAGATGGAAAGAAAGACCCAAATTAAGCTTCTAGAAATGAAGTGTAGACAGATAAACAGATCTGTCTCTACAGCACCAGATAAATATTCTAGACTTTCTGGCCAGATGGTCTCTGCTGCAACCAATCACCTCTGTTCTTGCAGTGGGCAAGCCGTCTGGGAGAATAGTGAACCTGGGGATGGTTGCATTCCCACAAAACTCTATTTGTAAAACAGCTGGTGGATTCAAGTTGGCCCCCAGGCCATAATTTGCAAGACCCTCATGTAGCTGGGGAGATTTGAGGGTTGTTCACACAGCATAACCTCACCCATCGCAGTAGACACAAGCATTACCCTGTAGATGCAGAAATGTGCTGATGAACAAGGCAGTCTCTGACCTCCAGGGACGGGGTGCCTGGTAAGAATGACTATGAAGGGTTTGAAGAGCGCAGTGTGCTTGAAGTAGCTGGTGGATGCAGACACCTGGCATCACAGAAGATGAATATTCTACTCAAACATATCTTTACTTAATACATATTTTTTTCTTTCCAATGTACTGCATTGTCATAATAACCTCTCATTCATGACAGGATAGAAGAACATTCTCACCTTCCCAGACTTCTGTTGAATTTTATCTCTCCCACCACTGAAAGTGAATATGGGTCCACGGGCTAGGTGCGCAGTGGTTCCTGCACGCACAGTGTGTATTTTTCCCTGGACCCGCCTCTCCCTTCATAGACAGGGATCCACTAACCAGCAGATAAATTTGATTTCTTGAGTCATTTGCAAGTAGTTTGGAAGAACTGTGTACTACTCAAGATGCAGACACTCATTCGGATAATACCATTACCCCCTGTATGTGAATTCCAAAACATCTACAAAACTTCACCTCAAGATAGCGTTAGTGTTTTATCTGGATGGTGGGATTAGGTGCAAAATTACTTTGCTCTGTAGTTTTTGGTGTCTTGCAAATTTTCTCTAATGAATGAATATTTCATTTATACTAAAAAAGGAATTTATGTGAATGGAAATGCATCGCTATTGTTATTTTAAGTAAGTCTCCTGATTATTGGGCATATGTTGCATATTTCACACCAACTGCCCCTGAGCAGAGCTGTCGATGTCTGCAGAATTCTCTACAGCTGAATTGGTAAATTGGGCTCAGCTTCCATGCACGCTCCCCCCAGAGGTGAGGTTTGCCTCAGCTAATGTGAGGAGAGGAAGTCAGAGAGCAGAGCTTTGTGTCAGATTTTCGGGATTGATTACGGGTGTCTGCTGTGGATATAGCTGGGCATGGTACGCCTACCATACATGTTACTGCCCCGAAGTTACACCGCCATGCTAAGACAAGAGTGATTATGCATCTTCACTGACATTGGAGGAGTAAAGCTAAATCATTTTCGTTTCACACACACACACACACACACACACACACACACACACACACACAAAACCCCACAAAACTCCACGTTAACAGAATACATATAAAGCCAGTAATGAGATTCTCCTTCTACCATAAAACGCTCACCACCCGGAGTCTAACGTGTGATACTTAGAGCAATAGCACCAGGTACCAGAGTTGCTGCCACTCAGAGACAGAAGGGTGCACTGGAAGGAAATGACATATCTCTCATTACCTCTGCATAAAGAACACTAAAGACAATATTAAAAATGCCACTGAACATGTATTCATAGATGCAAATCGTGTTTCCAGAAAATAAATTGGGAAATTAAACTCATCAGCTCAACCCTAAGCTAAATATTACATGATTAATCCTTACTTTGTTTTCCTTGAGGCAATGTACAGACTATCAAAAATTTGAATCTGATAGGTTACTAAATGAATTGCTCCAGGAAAGCAATACTTTCAACCTTACACATTTTATCACATTTGCATGGCAGATAAGCAATTTACTTACCTAGTTAGAGATGCTTTTACATAGAGTAATTTTTCTCCCATCTAAATGATGTTTTATCATCCTTCAAAATTGCCCCTTTTATAGCGTTATTGACTGATAAATGACCTATAATAAATTCTATATATTTAAAGTGTGACCAGATCAGTTTTGACCTGCACTTATGCCCACAAAAGCGTTACCACGATCATGTATCCATTGCTCCCAAAGTTTCTCCAGGTCCCTGCCCTGACCCTTCTGGATTCTTCCCTGCTGCTCCAAACCACCACTGATTGGCTTTCTGCTACTAGAGATTAGTTGACTTTTTTTTTAATTTTATGCAAATGGAGTGCTACAGCATGCAGCCCCTTTCCTCTGCTTTCTTCCACTGGCATATTTGTTTGGATCTATCCCTGCTGTTGGAGGGGGGAGCAACTGTTTATCCCTTTTTAGGGCTGAGTGGTATCCATCCCAAGGAATATGCTACAATGTATCTGTGTACCTGTCCAGGGACCTTTGAGATGTTTCCAGTTATCCATCTATAAACATTCACATAAAATATGTTGTATGGACATAGGCTTTCATTTCTCTTGGGTAAATACCTTGGGGTGTAATACTTGAGTTATAAGGCAGGTGCATATGTCACTTTTTGAAAAGATACTGCCAAACTGATTCCAAGTATTCCAAAGAAAGTGCATTTTTACAATCCCATAAGGAACACATGAGGGTCACAGTTGTCCTGCATCCTCACCAATATTTCACATGGTCACTGTTTTTAATTTGGGGTAGTCTAATACTAATAGGAGTGGAGTGGTGTCTCATTTGCATTTCCTTTGTGCATAAGGATGTTTAGCATCTTTACGGACTTTATTTTACATCCTTTTAAAGAATTTTGGGGGCTGCCTGGGGGGGTTCAGTTGGTTAAGCAGGTGACTTTGGCTCAGGTCATGATTTCGGAGTCCTGGGATGGAGTCCCGCATGGGGGATGGGTAGTCAGTGGGGCTGCTCAGCCGGTAGTCTGCTTTTCCCTCTACCGCTCCCCCACACACTCATTTTCTCTCTCTTTCTCTCTCTCTCTCGAATAAATAAATAAATAATTTTTTTAGTTAGGTTGTCTGACTTCATTTTATTTGGGGGGGTAGTTTTTATAAATTGTGGACCCAAGTCCTCTGTTCGAGGCATGCATAATTCAGAGCACTTATGGCTGTTTGTGTCTTGTCTATTCTCTTAATAGCAGCTTTTGACCAGCAGGTCTTTATTTTTTTAACATCAGATGCATGATTTTATTCATCTTTTATTGGGGTAGTAAAGGACACTTTGCCTTCCATGTCAGCTTACAAAATTTTCTCCTGAATTTCCTAAGTGGCACGGGTCTATGACTGATGTTGAGTTCAAGTCTGTGGGTGATGGGGAATGTGCCTGCGGATGCTGATTCTGGTGGTTTCCCCGTTCTCAGCTTCCCGTGCCTGGGGGTCCTGACACCTGGGCTTCTCAGGGCTCCTCAGCTGTGTGGTGAGTGGGCTCTGCTTGGGCTTCTTCTTCGCCTTGCAGCCTGGAAATCCTCTCGGGCAGGACGCTGAAGCTCCGCCCAGTTACTTCTCTCCAAGAGATCTCCGCCCCACACCGTGTGATGCCCAATGTCTGAAACTCCAATTTCAAAGATTTTCTCCACCTGTTTAAGTTGCCTCAGCCAGAAAGGTAAATTCAGACTTTGTTATTTCATCTTGGCCCCAGACAGAAATGCCTTTAAGTCTAGAAATAAAAATAAAATTAAAATTCATCTATTAATAAAAATTAAATCTATTTAAAAAAAAATAAATTCCCTACTCTGAAGTATCCAAAATCACAGCAAATTCTAGAAACTATTGAGGCATGTGCTACCTACAGCTGGCAATATCCCAAGCTCATTACCGTAAGTACATACACAATTTGCGTGGTAAACTGCTATCCTAGTTAGTCATGATTAACTTTCCTGGCAATCGAGCCAGTCCTTCATATGGGCACCTGAAATAAATTCCCTCCTATTAGGGCTGGAATCTGGAACTCAGTTTGAGATTTAAGTTTCCCCAAATTAGTTTCATACCAGGTGCGTTCATTCTTTCAGCAAGGTGACCTTGCTGTCCGCGATTAGAAACGTGCACACCCTTATTTACATGTGCACGCTGTATGCAGTTGTTACTTAAACGTGTGCATAAGTGTCAGACATTTGCATGGCACCTCTAAAATACTGATCTTTCCAGAATTCCTCATTCCATCTTCCTGCTTTATGTTTTTATCAAGACAGAGATATTGACAAGGATGTGATCATATGCAACACCACGTAGCCCGTTTGTGGCGACTCTAGCTTCCTTATAAAATAAGCTGAGTGTGTTGTTCCCATTGATCTGTCTTTCCTCTTAAAGCTTTATTCAATGCTCTTGAGATTTTAGAAGCTTTAAGACAAAGTATCAATTACAAAGAGAAATGAGGGAATATAAAGTATGGATCTGCCCTTATTTGTGGCATTTTAATTTAAAAACTGTTTTAGGAATGTTGATTTGAATTAGCGGTTATATTTGCTGGCAGATGCTAAGTCAAGGAGAGGAGACTTTTCAAGTTTACTAAAAAGAAAAATCAGAAAATAGTACTGGAGAGAAGCTGCAGACTTCATTTACTTTTCCCTGAAGAGTAGCTCTGGGTTTTTGTGTGGTTTTCTTCTCTATTAGAATAACACAACACACCGACTTACCCAAACTTCCATATAAAACACTCTTTCCCTCCTGACATGTTTCACAAAGACATTACCCTCAGGAACTTGATCACGTTAAGTTTTGGGGAGATCGCTGCTATCCAGAAGTGTTTCTACATTTTTGTTTGTTCCATTAGCAGTACAAATTCATTTCTGATGCTTTTCTTCCATAAATTCCAGCTTATTTACATAACAGGGATATGCAAAGAGAGCGAAGCAGAGGCTAAGAAACTATGGAAGCAAATTAGTGAAGGAAATTCACCTGTATTAGTTACGTAAATTAATATTTGACAGGAATTACTTTGTGCTAGGTCTTTATATAGATTAGCTCTATTAATCTTGGTTCATACCCCAATGTAGCACTACTAAGATCACCAGAATGTCATATATCATAATAAAATCAGCTACTGCTTCTTATATTCCCTGTGAGGGGCTAAGGGCTTTAACACATATTACCTTTCCTCAAAAGGTGCAGATATGGTAGATGCTATTATTACACTCAGTGCCACAGATTGGCATTTCCTTCTGGCAAGGCGCAGAGACAGGAAGTGCCCCACAGCCTGGGCGCTCACCTGGTGATCCTCATGTGCCTTTCATAGGTCCTAGCACTCGACAGAAAGTAGCTCCAAAAAGTGTTATCTTAGAGTCAAGCCTGAGCCTGGGGGTGGGCTCTGCCAAGCCCAGAATAACTGAGACAATCACTAACATGAAAACAAAAAAAAAGGTGACTTTGCCCATTATCAAGATGCTTTATTTCCTTGTTGTCATTGGGATCCTGGTGTGAGAACAAGGTTAGCCTAATTGACCAATGCAGTAATCTGACTGCCCAGACATGAATGGGAATTTGATATTTGATAGCATTGGCCATGGAACTGAATTGGAAAATAATAGCGATTTATAAATAGGTTGGCTTTCTATACATAAACACTCCTGTGCTTAGATTCCTACCTCACTCCACATACAAACTGCAACTCAAAAGATTTCTTGAAGAGATGAACACTTTACATCAAGATCACGAAAGTGACCAAGAGCTAAAATTTCAAGAAATATGGAGGTATGATGGGGGGGCTTACAGGGGGTTGACACAAGGAAGGGGGTAGGGTGGTATGACCACAGTTTCAAAGTTGGACCATTTTAGGAAGGGTGAAAGCCAGGTTCTAGAAGATAGGCCACCGAGCAACAAGCAAGGCATCACCTTAGCCGCAAACTGAAGAATGCAAAGGTGTAGGTGATAAACCAGCCATGCACCTGCAGCCTTCAGAGAAACCCATGTCCCCAGGGGAGAGGGACTCGTCTCAGGGAATTCTGGGCAGACAAGGAGAAGGGGATGTTTCAGAGAAGGAGAGACTGAAGGGTTTTCTGTGTCAACACAGATTACAAACTGTGCTAACAAAGTGTGAAAAATCAATGCTCTCAAAAGAGTGTCTGAGTGCGATCCTTTTTATCTATAAAACAGGTAACAAGGGTTAAATCCTAGCAGAAAATCAAGCCCTGTAGTGTATTAAACGTTATTCTCTGTGACAAAAGGTGATTTCTCTCAGGGATGCAAGAGCATCACAACTGTAGTAAGAGCTATTGATGTGAACTAGATTAAAGGTAAGAAAGCATTTACTGGTGCATTTGTTTAAATTCAAAACATTTCCCCCAAACAAATAAAATAAAAAAATAAACAAATAGAAACAGAAGTCATATATCCTCGATAATCTAGAAAAGATATAAATGTCTTAAATCTGGTAGAGTATCCGCCGGGATTATACAAAAACATTAGATAAATCTCCTGTATTGCTAATAATTGCTAATAAATATTGCTAATAATGTTCAACATTTTGCTAGCTTTCCTAACCAATGCTGTGAGTAAACAAAACAAAACAAGCATGCAAAAAACACAAAAGTATAAATATTGAGACACACAAGAAAAACTGTCACTATTCACAGGTTTGAAATTAATTACATAGAAAAATCTAATAAAATCCACCAAGCACCATGGAATCCCCTTCCTGTCCAGACCCTTTCATCCCTCTGCCTGTTCCTTGCCGCGGCTGCTTCCCATCTCTTATTCATTAGGCTGCCCACCTTCAAGCTCAGCACCCTGATCTGGCTGGTGGGGGTCCTCTCTGATGGCCTGGCTTGGATCTTGCTTGGGGTAAAGACCAGTTCCCGACTTGCAGTCTGGAATCTGGAATCCCTTTAGCCTCCAGCCTCCTTGAGGCAATCAGCCTTTCACCTTCCTACGAGGCTATGCCCTGACATGCACACCTGCCCAGGCCACCCCCAGGCTTCTCAGAGACACACCTGTCTCTGTGAACCACTGGTCCCACATGTGGCTCAGGTGCCCTGACTCCCTGCAAACCAGACGCCTCCCTGCCTGCAGTTCACCTTGATGCCCTGGCTCCTTCTCCTGAGTTCCTGAGGGAGCTTCCTGGGGTAAAGTCCAGCTCATGTGTTCAGACAAGAGCTTGTTCACACGGATGTGTGCATTCGTCAAAATTTAGTGAACGTTACCCGTGAGATTTGTTCAGATTGTTTATAAACTTTACTTCTCATGAAAGCAACCTATGAATGACTTTTGGGAAACGGGATGTCCAACTCTGAAAGCAGAATCCAAGATCGGATAGATAGGAAGGAGGTTGATTAGGGGACACATTTGGCATCCACCCAGATGCTGCCACCCCATGCTCAGAGGCCAGGATCTCATCAACAGTGTCCTGATCTCTGCACAACACACCTGCCTGGGCTGAGCCCTTAGACGTCTCTGGAACTCTGCTACCTAACAAGTAGGGAAAAAGGTTACTGATAACACCCCTATACTCTCAGAAGACCCCAACTAACATCCCAACGTTGGATATTACCAAACAGCTGCAGACACCTAACTACCCTTCCCCCAAATCCCCAAACTCTTTCTCTGCAGAGGCGGATAACCACTTTTCCAAATCTGATTTGTCATTCTTGGTGGGTGTTTCAATCCAGGGCTCAGAGCTGTGTGCAGCATGAGAGCTTAAACACAGCACCCGCAACTCAAAGTGAGAGTGTCCATAAAGAGGATAATTCACATTTAGACTTATAATACCCAACCTAATGGGTCCCATTATTTCATAAAAAAGACTTACTCTACTTCCTCCTACCTTGTATTACTTAGTCCAATAAATCCCATGCCCCCAGCAGTGCTGACACCTTGAACAGACTTCAGATATAATTGGTTGATATTAAATTGTTCGTGCATTTATTCTAAAGCTTGGAAACAGGCCTACTATACCTACTTCTGCACAACTTTCTTGCAAATAATCCATCACTTCTAATTATCATTGATTTCAGATGTGACAAGGTGTTTAATTTCCATCACATGGCAAGGTTTGCCAAATACATAAAAATGAATTTGCCTCTAATTACTGGTTTTGATAATCCTCACTTCATTTCCTGTTTCCGGGGGCAAAGCATTGCCAGCAACACTTTGAATAAGATAAAAAAATTAAAAATGTAGAGAAATGAGCGGAGTTCAGAGGAATCACTAGCGTGCACACTGGGATCCCCGAAAGCGTAGATAGAATTTACATTGCTTAATTCAGAAAAAAAAAAAATCATTAGTTTGATTTTGGGTGGCAAACACTTGATTTCATATCCACTCTGAGTATATGGTTTTTCTGGGGGTTTTGGTGCGTCTCTGGGGGTCATGGACTGAGAGCTCTCTCAAGCCACCTGCAGGATGCAGGACAGATGCTCCACGTACGCTCAGGGGCGCGGGCGGCACTGGCAGAAGCTGTCCCAGTTATGCCACCAGGGGGCGCTGCCCTCCTTCGAAGTTCCGCATCCATCTCCGTTATTTGGCTGTTAACTTCAGCTCTGAGGAAAATAGTCGCTTAATCCTCAGGGAACGTTCCCAGCACTTCCTTTGGAAAACATTTGAAACCAAAGCCAATATTCTTTAGGAAACAGAATGCGGCCTGCTAGGATATGTCGTTTGGAGAAACACCACTTTCCAGTGATTGAGAGGCTGAAAAATGTTTTATTTTGGCAATATTTGATTCAAACAACACAGAACTTTCCAAAATGCTCTTCCTGTTCGGAGACGATGAGAGGCTTTGCCAGAACACTCAGCCCTAGGAAATAATATCCTTTTTTAAGAACACAAAAGCAGCACCAGTGCTTAATCATGAAGTTTTCAAGCATCTCTCCGTGGACCTGGCTACATGCTCGCTTGAAACTGCAGGTGGCTGTGGTCAGTCACTTATTTGGAAATGGCCACGGTTACCATGACAGACACCTGTCATCTAGGTGGGGCTCGCGAGAATGACAGACAGCACGAAATATGGGTCGGGGTGTCTGTCCAGGGCCTGGGTGTCCGCGAGCTGTGTCCACAGGCAGGTGCCAACCCGTGTTTCTGACTGGTGGCCACAGCACTGTGCCTTCTCCTGCCTGGGGGGCGGCATCTTCAGATCAGGTCCGGGCTACTCCCTCCCAACTAGAGATGAGGGGCCGCCTCCTGTCCCGAGCCCCCTCTCTCTGTGCTGTCTGTTCTCTGTGGACCGCTCTGCGCCGCCCTCACCCCGGGTTCCCGTCTGTCCAGGCTTGCAAGTACCAGAGAAGCACTGACTCCATGCTGGGCAGACATTCTTTGCCCCATCGACACCCCCTGTCCTTGAGACACAAGGTTTCCATCACACCGCTGCAACTTCCGCGAACATAAGTCCTATCCAACATGTGAACCATCCTGCTGATTCCATTTTTGGCTGTGCAAACATAGTCTGTTTGTGGCTATATGTACATAAGTATATAAAATATGCATACACAGGTGTGTGTGTGTATATGTGTGTGTGTGCCCGTAAATATGTAACGATTAATTTATATATCATGTTTATCATTTAGATATTAATAAGTATATAAAGTATATATTTGTAAATGTGTAATATATAAATATACAAATAAACTACTCTTGACGCTCAACAAAACATCGCATATGTTGTTTATAATGTATTGTTATCGCAGGATTATTAGATGATTGGTAAAACTATTTGCAGCATCCTCCACCCTTTGTCCAGTAAGAGAGCGTGGGGTTTAAGGTTGCTCAACGACCGCTGGTCCTCTTGGGCGTTGGGTGTGGTTCTGTGACGATGCGCAGGCGGACACTGGCAAAGCGCCAAACGGACCCCACACTGGGGTCCCCAAGAAATGTCACCAGCAAACACACCGCCCGTGAAGAGGTACTGCGAAGAGCACGGCCGTTGAGTCAGACAGGCTGGGACTTCACTCCCAGCTCTTCGACTTACTAGGTATGAAATTTAATTTTTAAGAAATTCATTTTTCCTCATTTGAGGATGTGAGTGGGTCAGACTACCCTCTTCGCTGGATTGTTGTGGGAAGCAAATGAGAGAACGTGGGTGACACAATTAGCCCTATTTGTAACATTTTAACAAAGTGAGATTACTCACGTATCAACACCTGTGTCTCAGCACCTACCCTAGCACAGCATTGCTTATGAAGAGACGGTTTAAAGAATATTTGTAATGTGCGTTTATTGAGTAAAAAAAAACCACACACACGCACTTTATACCACCTTTTTACAAAGAGTCAATTGGCCCAAAGCAATAGTAATAATTACCTAATCAAAATTTTTACAGACTGTTATGCATGTTATTCCTCCAACTTATTTTATTTTATTTTTTAAAGATTTTATTTATTTATTTGATGTAGAGAGACACAGTGAGAGAGGGAACACAAGCAGGGGGAGTGGGAGAGGGAGAAGCAGGCTTCCCTTGGAGCAGGGAGCCCGATGCGGGGCTCGATCCCGGGACCCTGAGACCATGACCTGAGCCAAAGGAGGCAGTCGCTTAACCAACTGAGCCACCCAGGCGCCCCATATTCCTCCAATTTAAAACAGATCATCAGGTGGGGTCTACTCTTGAATTAAAAAAAATAATAAAATAAATGTTAATAATACATGCACTTTTTTCTTTTTTTCTCATCTGAAGGCAGTTCTGCAAAATAAAGACTTACAAAAGCCAGACTGTTAGAACTTGAGTTTTGTTAAATTATCCAGAGTACTTTTGTGACGAATTTTCTAAAAGGTAATAAAATGCTCGCTGCCCTGGCCCAGCCGGCGCCTTTGCAGCCCAGTGTCTCGTCCCTGACTTGGTGTGGTAGCTGTACGTGTCACACTCGAAGACCGCACATGATCCTGCAAACAGAATCACCCTTGATGTATCTCATCATCTAGGGTCTGGTTCTGGACCATCCCAGCCACCCATGCTTACGCGTTCCATCTTAGTGTGGTGTCCGTACAGGAAGGAAGACCTGTGTGGCACAGCCCTGGTCTCTTTCCCACACACTCTTTCAGGGCAGACTTGTGTCCACACAGCCATTCCCATTCTTCAGGGGGTCATGGACCCACTTGTGAATATGATGGGAGCTGCAGATATCCGGAATACTCGCGAATATGTGGGATCCTCTCAGGATTATGTGGATGCAGCAGGAAATGTAAATAGGATGTGCTTCGTTGTGGTTAGCCTCAAAGGCCAAATCATATAAGTGTCTTCCCACTATACACATGTGGCAAACTATGGCCTGGGGGCCAAATTCAGCTCACAGCCTATTTTTGTAAATAAAGTTTTATTTGAACACAGCCATGCCCATTTGCTTACATATTGTGATTGATTGCTTCTGTGACAAAAGCAGAATCGAATACAGTTGACCCTTGAATACACAGGTTTGAAGTGCGTGGGTCGACTTATACATAACTATTTTATAAATACAGCATAGTACTGTAAATGTATTTCTCATCCTTATGATTTTCTTTTTTTTATTATTTGGAGATGTATTTTATTAAAAAAATAAAATAAAAAGCAAAGACATGATTAACAAAATTTAGGATGCAGGTTACCTCAAAGGGGGGGCAATTTGGGAGGGGACACAGGGGCCATCTAGAGTGTTGGTTTTTCTATCTTTTTTAATTTTCTTTTATTATGTTGTTAATCACCATACATTACATCATAAGTTTTTGATGTAGTGTTCCATGATTCATTGTTTGTGCATAACACCCAGTGCTCCACGCAGAACGTGCCCTCTTAGAATACCCATCATCAGGCTAACCCATCCCCCCACCCCCCTCCCCTCTAGAACCCTCAGTTTGTTTCTCAGAGTCCATCGTCTCTCATGGTTCGTCTCCCCCTCTGATTTCCCCCCCTTCATTTTTCCCTTCCTACTATTTTTTTTAACATATAATGTATTATTTGTTTCAGAGGTACAGGTCCGTGATTCATCAGTCTTACATAGTTCACAGAGCTCACCATAGCACATACCCTCCCCAGTGTCCATCACCCAGTCACCCTCCACCCACCCCTCCCACCCTCCCCCCATCCCTCCCACCCCCCACCACTCCTGCAACCCTCAGTTTGTTTCCTGAGATTAAGAAATCCTCATATCAGTGAGGTCATATGATACATGTCTTTCTCTGATTGACTTATTTCGCTCAGCATAACACCCTCCAGTTCCAGCCATGTCATTGCAAATGGCAAGATCTCATTCCTTTTGATGGCTGTATAATATTCCATTGTGTATATATACCACTGCTTCTTTATCCATTCATCTGTCGATGGACATCTTGGCTCTTTCCACAGTTTGGCTATTGTGGGCATTGCTGGTATAAACATCTGGGTGAATGTACCCCTTCAGATCCCTACATTTGTATCTTTGGGGTAAATACCCCAGTAGTGCAATTGCTGGGTCATATGGTAGCTCTATTTTCAACTGTTTGAGGAGCCTCCACACTGTTTTCCAGAGTGGCTGCACCAGCTTGCATTCCCCCCAACAGTGTAGGAGGGTTCCCCTTTCTCCGCATCCCCGCCAACATCTGTCGTTTCCTGACTTGTTAATTTTAGCCATTCTGACTGGTGTGAGGTGGTATCTCATGGAGGTTTTGATTTGGATTTCCCTGATGCCGAGCGATGTTGAGCACTTTTTCATGTGTCTGTTGGCCATTTGGATGTCTTCTTTGGAAAAATGTCTGTTCATGTCTTCTGCCCATTTCTTGATTGGATTATTTGTTCTTTGGGTGTTGAGTTTGATAAGTTCTTTATAGATTTTGGATACTAGCCCTTTATCTGGTATGTCATTTGCAAATATATTCTCCCATTCTGTCGGTTGTCTTTTGGTTTTGTGGACTGTTTCTTTTGCTGTGCAAAAGCTTTTTATCTTGATGAAGTCCCAATAGTTCATTTTTGCCCTTGCTTCCCTTGTCTTTGATCTTTCTAGGAAGAAGTTGCTGCGGCTGAGGTCGAAGAGGTTCCTGCCTCTGGTCTCCTCTAGGATTTTGATGGACTCCTGTCTCACGTTTGGGTCTTTCATCCATTTTGAGTCTATTTTTGTGTGTGGTGTAAGGGAATGGTCCAGTTTCATTCTTCTGCATGTGGCTGTCCAATTTTCCCAACACCATTTGTTGAAGACACTGTCTTTTTTCCATTGGATATTCTTTCCTGCTTTGTCAAAGATTAGTTGACCATAGAGTTGAGGGTCCATTTCTGGGCTCTCTATTCTGTTCCATTGATCGATGTGTCTGTTTTTGTGCCAGTACCATAATGTCTTGATGATGACAGCTTTGTAATAGAGCTGGAAGTCCGGAATTGGGATGCCGCCAGCTTTGCTTTTCCTTTTTCAACATTCCTCTGGCTATTCAGGGTCTTTTCTGGTTCCATACAAATTTTAGGATTATTTGTTCCATTTCTTTGAAAAAAGTGGATGGTATTTTGATAGGGATTGCATCAAATGTGTAGATTGCTCTAGGTAGCATTGACATCCTCACAATATTTGTTCTTCCAATCCATGAACATGGAAAGTTTTCCCATTTCTTTGTGTCTTCATCAATTTCTTTCATGAGTATTTTATAGTTTTCTGAGTACAGATTCTTTGCCTCTTTGGTCAGATTTATTCCTAGGTATATTATGGTTTTGGGTGCAATTATAAATGGGATCGACTCCTTAATTTATCTTTCTTCTGTCTTGGTGGTGTATATAAATACAACTGATTTCTGTGCATTGATTTTATATCCTGCCACTTTACTGAATTCCTGTATGAGTTCTAGCAGTTTTGGGCTGGAGTCTTTTGGATTTTCCACATAAACTATCATATCATCTGCAAAGAGTGAGAGTTTGACTTCTTCTTTGCCGATTCAGGTGCCTTTTATTTCTATTTGTTGTCTGATTGCTGTGGCTAGGACTTCTAGTACTACGTTGAATAGCAGTGGTGAGAGTGGACATCCCTGCCGTGTTCCTCACCTTAAGGGGAAAGCTCTCAGTTTTTCCCCATTGAGAATGATACTCACTGTGGGTTTTTCATAGATGGCCTTTATGATATTGAGGTATGTACCCTCTATCTCTACACTCTGAAGAGTTTTAATCAAGAAGGGATGCTGTACTTTGTCAAATGCTTTTTCTGCATCTATTGAGAGGATCATATGGCTCTTGTTCTTTCTTTTATTAATGTATCGTATCACATTGATTGATTTGCAGATGTTGAACCAACCTTGCAGCCCAGGAATAAATCCCACTTGGTCATGGTGAATAATCCTTTTAATGTACTGTTGGATCCTATTAGCTAGTATTTGGTGAGAATTTTTGCATCCATGTTCATCAGGGATATTGGTCTGTAATTCTCCTTTATGATGGGATCTTTGATTTTGGGATCAAGGTAATGCTGGCCTCATAAAATGAGCTTGGAAGTTTTCCTTCCATTTCTATTTTTTGGAACATTTTCAGAAGAATAGGTATTAATTCTTCTTTAAATGTTTGGCAGAATTCCCCTGGGAAGCCATCTGGCCCTGGGTGCTTGTTTGTTGGGAGATTTTTGATGACTGCTTCTTAACTTAGTGGTTATGGGTCTGTTCAAGTCTTCTATTTCTTCCTGGTTCAGTTTTGGTAGATTTTAGTTCTTTTATTTCTCCAGAAAGGGTTTCTCTAGTATCTTCCATGCTTTTTCAAGCCCAGCTAGTATCTTTATAATCGTCATTCTGAACTCTAATTTCGACATCTTACCAATGTCCGTGTTGATTAGGTCCCTGGCAGTTGGTACTGCCTCTTGTTCTTTTTTTTTTTTTTTGAGGTGAGTTTTTCCATCTTGTCATTTTGTCTGGAGGAGAACAGATGAATGAGAGAACAAAATGCTAACAGGGTAACAACGACCCCAGAACAATATACACCAAACAAATCAGAAGAGACCTGAAACCGGGGGAAAAGAAAGGGAAAGAAAGAAAAAAGAAAAAAAAAAGAATACAATCAAATATGATCAGGTTGGTGAATAGATCAGTGCCACACACTAGATTTTGGGCGTATTTTGGTCTATTAGAAGAAACTGCCTCCCAAAATTTTAAAGTAAGAAAAACTTACATATGTACAAAAATAAGGGTAAATCCATTAAAGGGATGGAATATAACTGTAAAGATGAAAATTATAAAATATTTTATAAAAAGAATTGATAACAAGTTGGTTGAAAAAAGAAAGAAGAGAAATTTTAAAAAAAAGGGAGAGAATGTGATCACACAGGAGACTAGAACAAAGCCATACAGTAGAGATTTAGGGTATATTTTGGTCTGTTAGAAGAAACTGTATCTTAAATTTTAAAGAGAGAACAACTGAAATATTTAAATATTTAAATATATATATATAAAATAAGGTTAACTACAATGAAGGGATAGAATATGACTCTAAAAATGAAAAATAAAGAAGATTTTTAAAAAAGGGATTGATAAGATGTTGGTTGAAAAAGGGAAAAAGAAAAATTCAAAAAAAATTGAAAAAGAAAATTTAAAAAATTAACTTTGAAAGACTAAAGAATCATGGGGAAAAAGCCATGGATTCTATGTGCAGTATTAACGTAGCGTTGGAGTTCTGCCAGTCTCATTGATCGGTAAACTTGGTCTTGGCTGGCTGGGGGAGGGGCCTGTTGCCGTGGTTCCCAAATGTCTTTGCCGGAGGCGGAATTGCCCCGCCCTTGTCGGTCCGGGCTAAGCAAGCTGCTCCGGTTTGCTCTCGGGAGCTTTTGTTCCCTGCAAGCTCTCGGTACAGCTTTGGAGGACCAGGGTGAAAATGGTGGCCTCCCAATCTCCACCCGGAGGAGCTGAGAACTCGGGGCCCCGCTCCTCAGTGCGCCCCCAGAGAAAAGCAGTCACTCCCGTGTCCCCGGTCTCCGGCCGCACTCCGTGCTCACCCGGCCTGTGACCGAGCGTTGCTATCTCTGGCACCGGACCCCGTGTGGAGTCTCCAAACCCAGCAGATCCCTGCGGTGCGCTCCCGCGCCGCTCCTCCCCGGGGAGGAAGGGGAGTCTCCCCGGATCTGCCGCTTGTTGGGTCCCTGCTGGAGGAGCCGTGCCCCGACTGGGCCGCAGATCACAGTTTATGGCCACCCCGAGCTGAGAGCCCGCGACTCTGCTCCGTCTCTGCAGCCGGCTTCCCCGCTCCGATACCTGGGAGCTCTGCCGCACTCAGGCACCCCCGGTCTCTCTGTGACCCCGAGGGTCCTGAGACCACACTGTCCTGGGAGGATTCCACCCCCCGCTTAGCCACTGGAGCGACGTCCCTCCGCGGAGCCGACTTCTAAAAGGTCCGATTTTGTGCTCCGCGGCTCTAGCACTTGCCAGAAGCGGCCGACGGAGGCCCCTCCCCCGCCGTCTATCCTCCCGAATATCGCCTCGGATTCACTTCTCCGCACGCCCTACCTTCCAGTGAGTGGTCGCTTCTCTGTTCAGAGAGTTGTTGCTACTCTCCTGTTCGATCCCCTGTTGAGTTCGTAGGTGTTCAGAATGGTTTGATCCCTAGTCAGCTGAATTCCTGAGACCAGACGACATCCGGGTCTCCTGCTCCTCCGCCATCTTGCTCCGCCCCCCCTTATGATTTTCTTTAATGACATTTTCTTTTCTCTAGTTTACTTTATTGTGGAACATAGAAAATCTGTGTTGACTGTATGTGTTATCAGTAAGGCTTCCTGTCAACAGTAGGCTGTTAAGTTTCTGGGGAGTCACTAGTTATATATGGATTTTGGGGTATTTGGGGGCAGGGAGGGGGTCAGCTCCTCTAACCCCTGCCCTGTTGTTCAAGGCTCAACACTCCCACCTGCTACAATTAATTCCCTGTTCCATTTTTCCAACGTGGCAAGAAATAAGAGAACTTTGTGAAGCCATCCAAGCAAAGATTCCTTCTGCTTTTTTATGATTTTTTGGAAATGACGGTCATCTGTTATGCCTCATTTGACACCATGCGTTTTTAGCAGTTAGTCTTTTATCTGGTTTTTCCAATGCATTCAGTCTGGCTTTCAATGAATCAACATTTCTTCGTCTTCACACTCCATTCTTCTTATTTGTAAACGGTCTAATTCTTTTATGCAATTAAATAACAGGTAGGAATCCCCAAATGTGTCTGCTACTGGGGGAAAATCAACTGGGTGGTGAGCACAAGACGGATGAGAGCAGAGGAATAATGAACGCGGGACAAGTGGGAGGGGCCCCCGTAACCCCAGCCTCCAGGGAAGGTTGATGCCTCATGGAAGGAAACGAAAGGATTGCGCACGTGAGCCGGTGCAGCTAGATTGAAGAAGGAGCAGCAGGCGAAGCGGGGTGCGGGCCCTGGAGAATGATAATGAGCTTGGAATAAACTGGCAATTGAGCTGAAGCAGCCTGGGCACAGATTTAAGGGAGCAATTGGGAATTTGGTGTCTTACCTGAGTAGGAACCCAGATGCAGCGGTAAACTGATCCTAACCCAGAGGAGTGAAGTGCAAAAAGTTCCCAGGCCCTTGCCCTTTGTTACCTCATGAAAACCTGTAGAATAAAATCAACATTTTTTTTTTTAGCTCCTATTCTCAGCTAAATGTGCCAAAGAAACACGGGGGGGTTTAAACCTGAAACTCTCCTATGTCCATAGGGTCTTGTTTGTAGTGGAGGATATTGAGGCTAAAACTGTAATGTCTAAAAGAGTAAAAAACAGACGCTTCACTCAGGATGGGGTTTTTGTTTTAATCAAGTTCAAAATTATCGTATTTTTAATAAGTGAAATCAATACCGTTTGTTCTCACTGATAATTGCTGTACTCTGATAGATTTTTACTTTAATTCACAAAGAATAACAACAAATCACAAATCAATGATATCATATCGGCGAATTAGCTGTTTTCCTCCTTTGAACTAACAGTGATGGGGAATTTGTTGATGCAGTGATGGGCAGGGCCAGTGTTGAGCAGCAGAACAGGAAAGAGAGTCCAGACTCCTTTGGCACGTTTGACTCTGATGGTTGGTAAGTTGTGTTATGCAAAGAGCACCCATCCCTGAGGGGCCTCTGTGCTTTGATGGAGAACAGAAGAAGGTGAACATCTCGGGCAGCATCCCACTTTGTCGTCCTCGGGATTTCTCAGTACAAATTCTCTTCCAACAGCCCCTCGACTTCTACTGCAACCAGCAATGGGATTGCCAGCGAAGCTTGGGTGGTGTGGACACTCACGGGTGCTTGATGCATGGGCCACGAGCCAGGGAGGTGCTGCTTTAGGACAGGGACAAAGCAGCTGGACATCCTTCCATTCCATTCCAGGTACAAGGTTGTTTCCTAGAAGTTTCTGGAATAGGATCTCTGTGGGTTTTCAGCTTCCTGGGCAGCCATGACCTGCACTGCCTCATCCAGCATACCCACTTCCTTCCGACTCTGTGAATCCCTTATGTCCACCCAACATAACTAACAATTCCAACCAATGTCATACATTGGAAAATGTATTTTAATTCAGTAAGTATAACTCTTGAGTATCTGTGAGTTGCCTGGAATCTGGCTGGGTATGTTAAGGAAAAGTTTTCATGGAAATCCTCAAGAATGTCTGTCCCCAAATATTATTTATCATAGCTATATACTTTTATTTTTAAAATAATTACAATAAATACTCAAAATACAATGGATCAGAAACACAATGTGAATGTTCTATATGTTCGGAGACTGGATATGGATCAGTGGGGAAGAAAAAAAAGTAATTTGTATCCTTGAAAGGAAACTACTAGGGGAACTATATATTTTTAAATTTGAAAAAATAGGGATCCTATTGCTTTACACACACACACACACACACACACACACACACACACACACACACACAGATGAACACAGACAGGACGGCACTCAAGCAGAGAACTGGACCTGACCCAGGGTTCAAGAAACACACCTTATGGTGGCAAAAATGGAGGGCTGTCTGCCAAATACCATGCTCCCCCTTCCAGAATAGTGTTGTTGCTAGAAACAGCTACCAACTAGGGACAGTGTTGCCATGTGTCTTGTTCTCAGCAATGCAGTGTGAGAATAAGGGAGATGTGCCAGGCCCTGTACGTGCACGTGTATGGGGTCTGCTTGTCCTTTCTACTGGGACAAGAATGAGCATAAGCCCCCACAAATCAAAGATGCAGAGCCCACACCACTCAGAGGAGAGCCCCCTGATCGTTGGGCATGCCTGCTTTTGGTTACCCAGGAGCGAAAAGTAGACTTTTATCATATTAGAGCCATAATGTGGTTCTGGGTCTGTTTGTTATAGTAGCCAGTGTTGTCTTTCCTAACACACAGACATATACACACACACCACACACACAAACACATACACACATAGTGGGCATGTCTGTATTTCATAAAACTAAAAAATTTGATCTATTTATCTATGTACATACATATACATATTTATATTTACTTAGTAAATATTTACAAATTTTATAAACTCAAAGTGTTTATTAAATAGTTTATTTCATTTAAAAATTAAAATAAAAAGTAATAAATTTCTAAAATGTATAAAAATTTATAAGTACTTATTGGCTGTCTGCTAGGAGCTGTGGGGAGACAGATGAGCTCTGGAAGAGGTCACATCTTCCTTGGATAGAACACTTGAATAATCTAAGCCCTCTGTACAATGAGCTATTAATATTATTAATGATTTCTATTTTTTTCAACAACTCATGGTTTCTCATGGTTTTCCTGTAGGGTCCTGGGGGCTGGCATCATTGATCCCATCCCAGGTGTGTAACCTGAGCCCTACGCCTTGCCCTTGGTCCCATAGCCTAGTCTGAGCCCTACGCCTTGCCCATGGTCCCGTAGCCGAGTCTGAACGCCAGAGATCTCGCCTTACCCGCCCCTTACCCTGCCGTGCAGCGGTGTTGCTCAAGCCCAAACTAGACATCTCCTGCCCGGACAGGACAGGGACCGCATGGTCTTGAATCAGACAGAAAATGAAGCAGAAAAACCAGAGCAGCAGAAGTAACTCAATAATAAAAACATAGGCAACATCTAGTAACTTTATTTCTCTCTTTTCCCCTACCCTACATAAAACAGTGATTTCCCTTTCCATTCGTTCAGGGGGCACTTTGGAAGTCCCCTGCCTCTATTCTGCTGCCCACCCCCCTCCTCCCCTCAGTGTCTCCTATGTGTGTGTGTGTGTGTGTGTGTGTGCGCGCTTGGCATCTGCATCAACATCCCTTCCAACTTGATGTTTTTCTTGGTTCTTAGACTTGTCAAATGACAGTGAATGAGCTACAGAGAGAAGATATTTTAAATAACAGCAGCTCATAATTGTCATCTGTCACCTTTAATCTCAAAGAAAAATAAATCAAACGTGAGGCTTATGCATAATCGAAGTTCCAGTGTAAAATCATATTTAAAGTATTTAATAAATGCCAGTTCAGGAAACTAGAATTTATAAGGAGGCAATATTAATAACCCCATATGCCTATGAAGGATTTTATATTTTCAAATGTTTCAAGAGAATATCTTATACGGTGTAAATAAAGTAGCATACTTTGTGGGAACTAAGCAATCAGGAACATTTATTACTAGATAGAACTCCCTTTCAAATAAAAGATATTAAGATGCTCATTATACATTTCCAAAGGCAAAGACTTGTAGGGTGGGCACGGGGTCACTGGTAACTTTAAGGAGATTTCTGAAGGTTGTAAAATTAAATTGAGGAAAATAAATCATTAGAATTTCATTAGGCAAAAATATTTGAAAAAGAGCCTGCCTTTTGGCAATGCAAATTGCTATCCTGAAGTGTCTTATCACTGCCATCTGGCTGTGGATTACCTGGGTCTATTTTCCATAATACAATTACTCATATGAAAGAGTCATTCTCAAACAAATGCGAAGGAATGAGCAAAACAGCCTGTCAACTTCCTCCTCATAATGTAGGTCCTTTGTTTCTCCAAGAAATGATGCACAGGGTACAGAAGAAAGCCAGCACTTAACTCCCAAGTGTTCCGACCACAGCCTCCACGCCTGTGTCAGGCAATGACCAGTGAAATGAGGGGTGGCCCCTGTTCATCTGGAGATGCAGATGAAGTCACGAAGTTGCAAATGAGGCTGACGCACGTTCATAGAATATCAGGAAAGGGGAGGAAACCGAGAGTATGATATGTGAGAAGTCAGTGTGGACAGAGTGAGTGTGTGCATGATTTCGCAGCATTGTGACATGCAGCAAACCCCAAGTGGCATACCAGTTGGGAGATTTCCCAACGGGGGGTCAACATGGATCAGTCTAGAAGACCCATCTAGAAGAGGCCTGGAGGATTCCCCAGAATAAATGGGTAAGAATTTCCGAGCAAACAAAATTGATGTCTCTGGTGTGCAGTGCTGCATTCACAAACGATGGGGCCAAACATCAGGAGGGTTTTTTTTTAAGCCCCTTAGAAGGTGGAATAAACCCACTGAGTCCATGCATTCATATTTATGCATGTTAGGAGAATGGGAGTCCTTTGGATTCTAGGAATGATTTCCTCCTACTTAGTTGCACTAACTACAGTAACTTTAGTTATTCATATCTACAATGAATATCAAGGGGCATCTGGGTGGCTCAGTCGGTTGAGTGTCTGCTTTTGGCTCAGGTCATGATCCCGAGGTCCTGGGATCTGAGTCCTGCATCGGGCTCCTTGCTCAGGGGAGAGTCAGCTTCTCCCTCCCCCATCCCCAGGTTGTGCTCTCTCTCTCTCTCTCTCTCTCAAATAAATAAATAAAATCTTTAAAAAATAAAATGAATATCCAATGGACATTTTCTGTGACACAGTTGTGTGCTAGGCATGGATGACCACGACAAGGGAATCTGATTCCCTCCTGAAATAAGAGGGTACCCGTTTTCTAGGCCAGAGCTACACATGAAGCCAATGCCATGGCCTGGGGTCTACCAAAGGAGCATGCTGAGCACAAAGTGACAGCACAGAGCAGGAAGAATGACCAGGAAAAAAGACTTAAAAAAAACAAAACAAAACTGTTTTTAAAGCTTGTCAGTAGGAATTCATGTAAAAAGGGAATGAGTAGGTGTAGAAAGTAGCTCCATAGACCAACACTGTGCACATACAAAAGTAAGAAAATAACCAATGCTCCCATGTCATGACATTTCATACACACACACACACACACACACACACACACACACACGAGCATGTCTGCATTGAGCTCAGCTTTAGACAGCAAAAATGCAGAACTTATTTTGGAAGAATAGACTACAGAAGGGCTAAAATTAGTTACAATGTTCCAAGAGAACATAATACAATGTTAGATGCATAAAGAAACCAGCCATGACCCACAGTGATGACAGTGAAGAAGGTGTATATTTCCATTGTATACATAGTTGTATACATAGTTATACTTTTCTAATGGGATCCGGCAACACTTTGCTTGCTTAGCTGCAGCAGTACTCCACAGATGCTTGGTGCTTGTTGTTGTTTTGGGTTTTTTGCTTTGTTTTTAACCCAGAAGCGATTCCCCCATCCAACTTGGCCGCCAACTGTGGTGTGCAAAGACATTGAGATGCAATCACCAGGGCATCAGAAGCCTGGCTGAAAAAATAGAAACAAGGTGCAGCCTGGCAGCCAACAGAGTGGCTAACAAGGAAACAGTGTTTCATTCCAAAGGGCCAGGTTCAAGACTTGAAGCTCTAACCTCAGCTCCACACACAAACAGAATACTCTGCAAAATAAAGACCAGCCTTTCTGGCTATGGAATCAATTAGCCCGGTCTTGTCTCAATGCCCATCGGCCATGGCTGCGGTGGCCCTGCCTCCCCTATGCCCTTTATTTGAAACCAGAGCAAGATGTGTTCCAAAGGGACCTCTCCTTAACATACATGTGACCCAGTATCTGATGGCATTTCGGAGCATGCCTACAAGTAGAAAACCTTGTCCAGAAACTGAAGAGATTGTCTCCAGGAATAGATTCCCAGGGGGGGGGCCGGGGGGGGGAAGAACTTAGTTAAAAGTCCAGGACAGAGAAACCCCATGCAGAACTTCAAGGCACTATCTATAGTTATAAGAACAAAGCTGTTAATTTACTACATGAAAACTTTAGGGGGAAAAAAATCCTGCAGCCCAGGTGGGTTAAATGCCGAAACTTAGATCCAGAACAGAGCTCTGAAATTATAAAGCACAGGCAGCTGTGGCGTAGAGAGAGGTCATTTTAAAAATACCATCTCATTTCCTGTATCATTTCTTGCTGCTTCTAAAAACCAGAAAAGTGAGCAGGGTTGGAGATGTCTTTATGACACTCTTAAAATGTGTACATATGAATACTGTAAATTTCACCCAAACAGCCAGATGGTTGGTCTAATTTACCCATCCCCGTGTAAGGATGCCTGCAAACACCCGGATGTTTGACATCACAAACACGATCGTTTCAGGGGCCCCTGCCTGCCGAGTGTGGCTCACCTCACACTTGGCTCATGTCATCCAGACTGGGGGCAACTGGTCTTCTTTCTGTGTGATTTTATTAGCTCCTCTTAAGCATGCGGTATTTCATTTACCTCCCAATGAGCGATCACTGTAAAGTTAAGATAAAACTTTGTCTTTCTAGTAAAGCACAAAAAGTTAATTTTTTAAAGTAGGCTACAGGGTGTGGAGCCCAACGTGGGGCTTGAACTCACAACCCTGAGATTAAGACCTGAGCTGGGATCAAGAGTTGGATGCTCAACTGACTGAGCCACTCAGGTGTCCCCAAAAAGGTAATTCTTAGAAAAAAATAAG
This sequence comes from Callorhinus ursinus, assembly GCF_003265705.2. NCBI lineage: Eukaryota > Metazoa > Chordata > Mammalia > Carnivora > Otariidae > Callorhinus > Callorhinus ursinus. Next base: position 14,826,803 of record NW_027397103.1, on the reverse strand, counting down.
TTAAGGTTATACCATTTTAGGGAAAGGGTAAAGTTGACAGAGTGAGACAATGTGTAACTTTGGGAAAATCGAATACTGAATATAAAATTAAAGGTGTCTACCATGTAATTCACAGAGATGAATGATCTCAATCTGATAATAGTTTTTTCCCTACTTTGGTTCATTTTCTTTGTCTCTCCCTCTTAATCTTTTTATAAAAGATGCCAACAAGCAAAGAGTCTATTTTAAAATCTCTCCCTCTTAATCTTTTTATAAAACATGCCAACAAGCAAAGAGTGTATTTTAAAAATGCAAAAAAGAAATTTTTCCTAAAATGCTGTTCTTGATATCTTGAGAGTGAAAAATTATTACCACTTACATAAGATTCTTTTAGCATTAACACTTTAAGTTATACCAGGGGTCTACCATCTTACAGAGATAGTATCATCTTACAGACTGAGGGAGTCTTACTGGAGTGCAGTAGTAAATGGGAACAAAAATAGTAAGACAGAAAAAAGATAAAGGGATTTATAGTATATAGTCATCATTTGAAACGTCAAGGTAAAAAGAGTCTTTTTGTTTGCCAAACCACACAACCCAATGTTCTCTCTTATTTCCCTGCCGAACTGGCTCTGTAGAAAAATGCAAATGTTACCCATCTTCTAGTCTGGGCCATCAATCATTACAAGAAATAGCATGTTGAGACCCAGGGATCAATCATCATTAGGGTGGCCCAGAAGCCTGTCCAATCTCTGTAAATTCAGAAGGGGACATATACATTTATGCCTCCTCTGGCCTTTGTCCTGCCCCACTGGACCACAGGAGAGGCCTCAAGCCTTCGGAGTTTATTTGCAGATTGATGGGCAGGGAGAAACATTCCCACAGCAAGCCTGGGCCGAGAAAGTAACAGATCATCATTTTCTTGCTTGCTCTTTAAAAGTGTTTTTTCATTGTGTTTTACATAAGCCTTGGCTTTCTTTCCAGCTGTGCCCAACCTAGGGGAAAAAGTGACTTCATCGTCGTGAGTAGACACTGCTGACTTTTTATGTCTTCATGTCACCAAAGGGAGGCACTAAAGTGCGGGAAATCACTCAGGACTAACCAAGAGGCTGACAATAAATTCTGGGGGCCTGAAAATAACCTTAAAGCGAATTGAGCAATATCAGCATGTTGGATTTTGCACTAAATTATCATGTTGCCTATGGAAGCTAAATTAATTCAGACTTAAAAGAAAATTCAGGAGATCCGTATTTGGTAAGGATGGCAGTGCCAACATAAACACTTATTTTCACCTGTTCCTCCCGCACCACTAAAATAGTGGTAAACTGGTTTTATTTTTAAGGTATCGGCAGGCAGGACAAATAAAGGATAGAGGAGAAAACGGGAGCGGGGGTGGGGGACAGCTAGCCACACACGGGCAGGTGCAGGACTCCTGCTCAAGTTTATTCCACAGACCCGTGCCCTCACGTCGGTGGTCCCACGGGGCCCGGCAAGTGGGGGCTTCAGGTAAGATGATTTAAGATGCCTGCTTCCCAGGAAAGAGGACATCAGAGGCATCTGGACACACAGTCCGTTTTATGTTTTCCACTGTTTATTTAAAGTCCTAAAGTACAGCAATCATATAAAGGAAGTGTCTCCGAGCAGGCTTTTTCAAAAGCATCTTTAAGGCTTATGATCTCGAGCAATAGTGTTGAAGGCCCTTGGCCGACACAGTGGTTCTTGGAGTGTGGTCCTCAGAGCCACAGGAATCTCCGGAGAATGTATAAGAAAGACAGACCACCAGACCCTACCCCAGGCCCATTCGGTCGGAAACATGGGGTGTGGGCTCACCAGTGCTGTCCTAATGAGCTGTCCAGGTGAGGTTGGGGTACGGCCCACTCTGGGCGACTCCTCAGCCTGGTGGAAGGTGTGGAGCTTTGCCTGGTGGCCTATTATCAAGAAACAAACTAAAATGAATGTGAGAGAAAGACCACTCCCTCGGGAATTTGGCAGCCCTTGGCAGTGGGACTGATTATCAGTCAAACCACATTTAGGAAGACCATTAACACTTAGGTCTAACAAGGGGAAATTTCAACAACTAAAATAATAGAAATGGCAGGTAAAGTTTCCAAAACCAGTAAGGAAGAGGGAGGAGGAAAAAAAAAAAAAAAGAAAGAAAGAAAGAAAGAAAGAAAGAAAGAAAGAAAGAAAGAAAGAAAGAAAGAAAGAAAAGAAAGAAAAGAAAAGAAAAAAGCAACTTTGGGATGCCTGGCTGGCTCAGTCAGTGGAGCGTGTGATGCTTGATCTCAGGGTCATGAGTTCGAGCCCCAGGTTGGGCATATGTAGAGATGATTTAAAAATAAAATAGAGGCAACTTTGAAGAAGTTATGAAAGGAGAAAAAGATAAGAATGAAAAAGATAGTGAAATTTGTATCCTCTCAAGAGGATACGAAAATCCTCCCAGGAATGCATCTCTCCTTTTCCCCTGGCCAGGCGGGGCGTCCTGCGGAAAGTCTCCATGACTGAGGAGAAATAAAGGCATGCTAAGAGCAGGTATAGGCTTACGCTTGCCTCATGTTCAGTTTGAAGCTGTTCGAATTGCACAGAGAGACCCTTCCTTTCTTCTCAGCCTCACCAACCGCCTCCCGGCTTCAGGGGGGTCTCCAACCTCACAAAATTCCCTGTGTCAACGAGGCGCTTGTGGAAATCAAGGAACAGACTCCATCTTGTGCTGGGCTTGATGGGGAGCATGCACAAAATAGATTCCTTGCACCTCACCTGTCTGTTGCCTCAGGTAGCTGACATCCATGCTAGTCTCGCACAGAAGTGCATGGTCGCTGGGTCCCAAGGGCCCCTCGTGGCAGTGATTCTGGTGAAGAGAGTTTGTTGTGGTGCTTACTGCTGCATTCTGGAAAGAGAAGATTGATTCTCCGGGAAGGGAGTTAGCAAAACATACACGGATCTTAAAGAATGAAACTCCTTTCTGCATGGGTATAAGCATGGATTCTACTCCCCAGTCCTCATTGCTGCTAGGCAGGATCATGGGAATGGCTTCTAGCCAGCGGACTATGGAAAGAAGTTGGGTATGCTCCTCCCGGGCTTGTCCCAAACAATTCACTGTCCTGTGCTTACTCTTTCTCTCTGCCCATCTGCTGACCAACACAGAGGACCCCACCAACATCATAGAGGATGGAGGAGCCATCAAGTGGAGGAGCTTGGGGCCCTGAGTGACTGTGTGGAACAGAGTATCAAGGCACCCATGCAGACAATTAGGCTTTACCTTGGCTAAAAATGTGCCTATTTTGTTTCAACAGCTAATGCTGTAACACTTAGCTTTATCTAGCATTAATGGAAGGCAGCTGTGAATGACAGTCATTACCAATCAGAGCAATATGGTCTCAGGTGTGAAAGAAAGGAAGAAAGAAAGAAAGAAAGAAAGAAAGAAAGAAAGAAAGGAAGAAAGAAAGAAAGAAAGAAAGAAAGAAAGAAAGAAAGAAAGAAAGAAAGAAAGAAAGAAAGAAAGAAAGGAGGGTGGGGGGGAAGGAGGGAGAGCAGGAAGGAACGAAGGGAGGTCCAGATATATTTTATTTAAAAAGATAATTCCAGGGGCGCCTGGGTGGCTCAGTTGGTTAAGCGACTGCCTTCAGCTCAGGTCGTGATCCCAGGGTCCTGGGATGGAGCCCCACATCGGGCTCCCTGCTCGGCGGGAAGACTGCTTCTCCCTCTCCCACTCCCCCTGCTTGTGTTCCCTCTCTCGCTGTCTCTCTCTCTGTGTCAATTAAATAATAAATAAGATCTTTAAAAAAAATAAAAAGATACTTCCAGCAACCCCCAAATTCTGGCCATTAAAGTTTAAGTATCCATCATGACATCCATGTTGTTGTGAATCAAGAAAACAGAGGCTGCAGAGTCTGATGGAGTAAAACCTTAAAAATGAAGCTACCAGCCAAAATTTCTGTAACAGCCTCATAATCCCTCCATCAAGGAAATGCACGAAACTCATTTTTTCGTCTGCTCTATTATGTAGTCAAATATTTGCATATTTAATACATTCCTTGTTAGAGAAAATCTTTGCTTTTATGGGTAATTTACTTAACTCTCTGTTAAGCTATAAAGAGCAAATCATCTGTCGCATTAGCACAGAATGTGTGAACACCAAAATGTTTCTCTCCTACATTCTCTGGCTCTTCATAATTGACCCTTCCTCCCAATTGAAACTATTAGTTCAATTGTTCTCGCTAATGTTCTCCAAATACGAATCACTTGCTACCTCTCACGCACCAAGAATTATCACAGGAGTTCGAAAAGCTGCAAAAACATTGACCATCATCGATAATAATGTTTTCCAAAATGGGAATCAAATACAATCTAGGAAACTACTAGATCTGACTGGCTTAAGCTTCTACTCCCTGGTTCTCTGTGTCTGGTGGTGGGAGGCAGACCAGCACCACTTTGGACTTGTCAGTTGATGTCTGGGTTTAATGGGCTCTGGATCTGAATGAGGTGGGTATCCATCCTGGCTCCATCACTTGTGTGCCCCAAGACCTTGGGGAACTCACTTCCCCTCTTTCAGCCTGAGTTTTCCCACCTGTAAAATGGTAGTAGTAACACTTCCTCACTCCATTGGGCTGTTGGGTGGTCCCAGCAACATGAAACACAAGGCATGGGGCGCAGAAGTAATCATATCGTAATGTGCCCAGTGGTTAAAAATGCCAGGTTGGGTCAGTATTCTGGCAATGAATGGCTATCGGCTATCTCTGTGCATTTGAACAGCTCCATTTGTGTGGCGTGGCACACACAGATTTATTTACTCGTGTGTCTACCTATTTATTTACATTGTTAAATGCTTAGAGAAGAAGAGTGAAAGCAGGAGGAAGAGGTGGGGAGAGGAGCAGGGAAGAGCTCTGATGACAGAGGAGGAGGACAAGAAGCAACAAAAAATATATAAGTGGCTCATAAAGCCTAGAATATATACTTTGTGGTCCTTTAGAGAAAATGTTTGCTGACTCACACCCTAGACCAAGCAGATTGTGCTGGGACATTAACATCCCTGGGATCCCTCAACAGCAAGAGCAGATGTTTCAAGCAAGACACAGTTGAAGCTCCTCTTCATGCCAAGGCCACAAAACTGAAACAGAGTCACTTCCCCCATCACCAATGGTCAAAGGGCTAGAGTTGGCCAAGATTTAAAATTCAGGGACATAGACCCCACCTCTCAATAGGAAGAGTGGGAAGGAATTTGAAACCAACTTTATTCAATCATATACAATGAGAACTAACTCTCAGTCCTTCCTTGCCCCTTCACCCGGATTCTCTTGCTCAGTGAACAACCTGAGCTGCTGTCCATGGCAGCCCTGCCAGGAGAGATCCACAAAAGGAACTCTCTGGTTCTAATTGAACATTCATCCTCTTCAAGTGATTTCTTAATGCCGGAACAGGAAGAACAGCTGTTTCACTGCTAAACACACTTTACTGATTTCCCAATTGACAAGATCTAGAGACATTTTGAGTAGTTTAAGTAGTTTCCCAAATGTATGACAGTAGAGTTCCCACTTGGTACATGCCTTAGATGTATCCGGGAAATCCCTTCATAATGCCATCTAATGGACCAAGTGATATAATTAAGTCCCAGTTACTGAGCAGCCCATCCCACTTGCTCCATGAATTGATGCCAATTTGAAGTTTAATCGCTCCTGAGAGACCAATAAAGAGATACCTCTTTGATAAAACAGTGCAACTGGGACTTTTTATGACTTTATGTTCAGCAATATAAATTCAACGTCAATAGCCGGGCATGGAGCTTCTCCTGGCAGATGATAGCTGTGTTGGGTCATTGCTCACTCAATCAGAATCCCGTGGAACTTGATGTTCTTAGGACAGTTTTGATATTACTTCTCTAGGTATTATAACACATGGAAAAGAAATGTTACAGAACCCAGAGTCCAAATAGTTTGTATCCCCCAAACTCCTAAATCATTCCTGAGGGATTCATACAAATATGTTCTCAAGGGCTGAGTGACAGAGAAGACGCAGGTAGACAGAAAAGAGGATTCAATTCAAATAAATGCAATGTTGACATTAACAGAATGCCCCTTTAAAGAAAAAAAAAAACAGAATGCCCCATTATTCAGGAGATACCTGAAATTAGGATTGCATCTTAAAAGGATGTGGTCACTAAAAACCCAGAGTGGGATGAAGACACATTTATTTTTTCAGATCCCAAATATGGACAAAGCGATTGAAAAGGCTCACCCAGAGCTATTGCCTGAGAAATAATTTTTAAAAGAGTTCTAATTTATCAGGTTTGGCCACCATTTTTTATGGACATGATTTTTTTTTCAGTTTTTTCATTCCCTTAAATGAATTATAGTGACTAGGAAAAAAATGTCTCATGTACTCTCCTAAAAAGAGTGGTATTCTACCCCATTTCAGGTGGTTAAGCTGCTGGCATATTCAAAGCCTTTTAATAATTCCTGCAGATGGAACGTTGCTTGGGGCTCCGTCCCCACCATCCACCTCCATTTGTGACTGCCATTTGCTGGCTAGACCACCCTTTGAGAGTTAGCCTTGGTGACAGAGGCCACTCCAAAGTTATGACAATTGTTTTCAGACCAGTATGAGAAGTCAGGTGTTTAACTGATGCAAATAACTACATCGTGGGCATGTATTCACTTACACTTTTTTGCACGATTAACAGATATTTGAGAAAGAAGTAGACAAACCCATGAAGAATCAGCAGGGCTTTTCAGAATCATTACAATTTTATTACACCTCATGAAACTCCAAGAGGGGGTACAGTGTGCAGGATTTCCCAGCAGTAATTGTCCAAGAGCTTTAGTTTGACCAGGACACCCCTTTCTTAGGGGACCTGGGTCTTCCCCAGCCCTCAGTTTACCAAGGAGGGCTGGTGAGTTTCAGAGAAGGAGGAGAACGTGCTCAGGACTTCACCCTAACTGCAGTAAGAACTAGAAATTTTACTGTGTTTGCATAAATCAGGTATGTCTGTGAGTTTCTTCACGGATCCAAAACTGAATTTTCAGGATCAGCCACCTTCACATAGCTTTGCCCTTGCATCAAAAGCATAAATCACAAGAACGTTAGCTCCAGCATCTTGGCTCAGTCGTTAGCAGAACACCCTGTCTCAGAAAGCCACTCCCTAGAGCTGGTCCTATTCCAGCTCTGTGGCTGAACTGTGGGGACCTCCTCCTCCTCCTCCTCCTTCTATGCACAACTTTGTACTTGAAATTAAAACAACTGTTTCTTTGATGGTGTCTGAAGGCACTCTTGCGCTTACCCCGATGATAATTAAAGTTCTGTCCAAGCCAAGGTCATTGTTCATTTAATTGTCTCTCTTTGTGTCTGATTAATAGACAGTAATCAAGAAATAAAAATTTTGCCTGGTGCAGGAAGAAAAGAGGCTTTTGAGATCTAAGAATGACAACTAGAATTTGCACACCAAGACCCAGTCCAGGAGCTCTCTGGTGGATGGGAAGGGAATTCACACACATAAATAAGAGAGTCCAACAGAAAGGCTCCTGTTAGTTATTACCTCTCTAATGGGTGCCTTTGTTTTAAGATCTGTAATTAATTATAAGCAATGAACAATGGCCAAGAAGAGCTGATAGCAATCTGCTGGTGGACAGCCTACTGTGAATTTGAGGATGTCTTGTCATATTGAGGCTGGCTGATGTGCTAGACATTCAGTCTTACCCAATGGAGCCTCCAAAGACAAATTACTAGAAATACAGAACAACTTCCAAAAAATTCACCCCCAGTGAAGAGACAGTGACCATGCCAAAAAGAGTGGACTTGGCAAGTCTGAGGGGCTTCCCTCCCTCCAAACTATGTCTTCGCCTAGACCATGAGTACCCTTGTGTCCCTAGCACTGAACACAAAGCCGGGCATGGGCTTGGTGTCATTTCATTGTTTTTAAGAAATTGTTTGAATTGAACTGAGTAAAATAGAATATCACAAAACTCCAGGAAAAATAACAGGTGGCCAATGTCCTTAAATCCTGAGTTGATAGAAACTCCCCAGTTCCCAGCTGACCAGTGCCCAGAGGCTTCAGTGACGGTGAGGAACCAGGCTGGTACATGGTGTCCACAGCACAGATAGTGGGTAAAAAAATCTGAATTTCCCAAAAAGCTCATGTTGCTCCAGAATTAGGGGAGCAAGAGAGGGGAAGGATTCTTCGTCAGCTTTTGATGCACAGAACAAAGATCTGTCTCATAGGATGTTACTTTCCTTTTAAAGCTCAAAGGATGTCACCCAGCAAATCTGCAGTTACTTGTAAGGATGAACAGCAAAGGTAGTGTGTTTGCCCAGTGTCCTCAGGCCACCCCAGAGCCTAGGAAATTCTCTCTGTTCCTTGAACCCAAGCAAGCTTTTACTGAAGACAAATGTGGACATGACACGTCAGCACTGTGTGAATTAACTGCTGAAATGCTCTGAAAGGCCAATTTCAACTATTTGAACCAAATGGCAACCTTTTTGGCAATGGGAAGGGGGGGATTTCATTTAAACTTTGAATTTCTAATCCAGGTCTTTGCTCAGCCTCGGCGTAGCTGTGGCCACCTAAGAGCAGGGACACGGGTGAGGTCTGAGTCTCTGGGCCTCAATGTGTTCATGTGTTAAACGGGGATGGTGATCATGCCCACCTCATTTGTTGTGAGGACTAACAGCAGCTGTAGGTAAAGCGTGGTTGCAGCGCCTAGATCCACGGGAAGCACCACTTGGAGGCGAGCTTTATTGCTATTACCCTGTCCCACAAGCATGCTGGGAATGGCTGTACCCCTGTCTTTCTGCCAGGGCACTGTGTTAATATGGACTCTCCTTGTTAACGTCCAGGGAACCATGTGCTTAGGCATAGGCTTCACTTCCCACTGCTGCTATCACCAACCCCCATAAACTCAGTAATTTTAGGAAACAAATGTATTATCTGATAGTTCTGGGGATCCCAAGCCCTCAAATCCTGGTGCTGGTAGGGCCACATTGGGGGAGAATAGGTTTAGGGTTCTTTTCCTGGTTTTAGAGACTGCCTGCATTCCTGGGCTCTTTCTCTGTCTTCTTTGTGACCTTTGTTTTGATCATCACATCTTCTCTGCCTCCCTCTTATGAGGACCTCTGTGATTCTATTGGTCCCAAGTGGACAAACCAGGATAACCATCCCATCTCCAGAATCGTAACCACCTCTGCGAAGTCCCATTTGGCACGTAAGCTTCCGGGGATGCGGCTGTCTGTCGGGAGTGCCATTCTGCATCTTAGAGAGACACAACTTACTGAGCCCTGAATTTCTCCTAAACCTGCTCCTGCCTCCCTCCATCTTCCTCCACCCAGTAAACAGCAGCAGCTTCACTAAATGTATGTTTAATGACAACAAATGGCTATGACTCTGATAAATTTTTCAAAGTCATCGCACTCCTTTGCTTGGTGGTGTTTTTTTTTTTTTAAAGTACCTATTAAGCAAATGTACATTTACTAAAAAAAAAAGCAATAAATAGATGTCTCTCATTAGCAAAATAAGGGTTTTCAGTTTTACCCAACTTTAATTTTCTTCCTTAATGCTCATCAATAGATGTGATGAAATAAAGCCTTCAGCCAAATACTCCATTTTGTAAGTTTCCAGACACAAGGAACTCTGTAAAGTTGAGACAGAGGACACACCGGCTTGGCTAGACTCTAGACAAGGAGATAGCAACCATCCTGAGCTCATCCTGGGATTGTATTCCAATGCTGCATTCAAATAAAATAATTTTCCTAAAGGAGACTTTATTGACCCATCCAGGGTTGGAAGAACAACCAGAGAAAGCCTAGGGACGCATTAAGCTTGACCTGATCTTGTGTCTACCACCATGTCTGTGCCTGGCCACTGCACTCAGGGAATTTGGAATGACCCCGTCTCATCACTGGCCCAGAGACAGTGTCGGGGTCCGTCTCCTGTAGAAGGCTTGGATGACCAGGAGTCATGAGATCCAGGTGGGTGGTGAGGAGTGGAGTGTGCTGGGAGCACTTCTGATCTGCATATAATTCTTCCCCAGACCAGCCAGGGCTTTCCCACCTCTCTAGAAATAACTCTTCATCTACCTTTTGTTTTCCCACTTTGGATAAAGACATGGCTTCCCACAGAAGTCTGACTTTCTTCTAAATGCTTCTGCAAGAAGTAACGTATTGTGAACGTTGTGGTGAATGGAATTCCCACTCACCCTGGATGTCAGTGGTAAGCAGTGAGGAGTGGGGCCGTGGGCACACCGAACGTCCCCCCTTACAAAGGCAACGTCACCTCCCCCCACGCACCACTTGCTGCCAGACGGGAATGTGAGTCAGTGTTGCTAGATCGTTCCCATTTACAAGTGAAGATGGAACAGGTCTACTTGTACATGTGGTCTTCCAATTTTTTCCCCAAAGGACTGAGAGCATTTTTTTATCATAAATTAAAACACACACACACGCACACAACTGTAACTTTTGTGAGCAATTTCTCTGAACACCTGAATTCTGGAGGACACTGAAGTCATCCTCCAGCTTGGGGAAAGAAGCATCCCTAGCTGTTTTCATGGATATGCGTGCTTAGTGGTCATGCTGACCTTTCCAGTCAAGAAGACCAAGGTCAGTGAGGGAATAAACATGAGGACAATAGTCCTGGTTATTGAGCCACAATCCAGCGATCTCCATGGAGGCAACCAGTAGACTTGCAGCTGTGGCTTCATCCAAATGTCTGAGGGTGGAGTTTAGAACCTCTTTGAGTTTGGAGGGGTCACTTCCACGAGGCTGAAAACCCACTGGTCGTCCCTCCCTGGGCACGGACTCCACACACATTCCCAGGGCCTTTGTGTGCATCTGGGCAGTGAAGGCTTCGCCAAGGTTCATCTGGAGCCTGGTAGCAGGATGCCCTTCAACCGGTGGTCCTGGCAGGTACACGATCCCTTTATAAGGGCAACATAGAAAGTGTGATACCGTGGCTTCTTTTCTTTCCCTTTTCATTTATGTTTAATCCCAGCAAAATTCACCAACGGTGTATTTATCTTCTATGACTCTGGCTTTGAAATCACCAGTTGCTTTTCACAACAGAGTCTCGTCCCCAGCAATTAGTCTGGTTGACCAAGGGACTACCACCTCCGAGACAGATCTGCAGTTTTGTCATGGTGTGTAGCTTGGTTTGGGAACAATAGCCAGGAGCGTGATGGAATGTTTGGACTCCAACACAAAGCCTCCTTTGCTCACGGTACGTTCAGGGTCTGAGTGAAGAGGTTCTCTGTGGCTCTCTCGTTCAGGTTCCCCCGGTTTGTCTCCAGAGTTCAAGGGTGGCCCGTGGGGGCTTCACGTCCATCTCGATCTGTACCAGCTGCTGTATGGCCGTGTCCACCACACTCCAAAGTGGCTGCCTTGTGGAATATTTCGCTCAGTCTCATTCAAAGTGATGAAGTCAGCTCGGCTGGCAAGGAGGTTCTCCAGAACCTTCTTCTTTGCGTCATCGATTACTTCTATCAGGCTCTGAGCCATTCTCTTTAAGAGGCTTTGGGCAAAGTTATCACGGTTCCCAGCTCCTCAGAGAAGCCGATGCAGGAATGTCAAGACCAGTGAGCTTGCATTCATCAGACTTGGACTTGGTGGCTACTTCATTCATCTTGTCCAGGGTGTGTGGTTTCCCTATCTCCAGGAGCAGAAACTAAACAAGACCCTGACAGACCTCCAGTCTCCTTTCAGGTGATTACCAGAGCCCACAGGACACAGGCGTGTGGCTCCCCGGAGGCTGTAGCTGCTGGGCTTCCAGATTATACATGTTATCAAATATTCCTATTCTTCAAAACATCCTTGCTAGCTTGGAATCTCTGATGTATCGATGGGAAAGGGCATTCCGTCAGTTTGGTTCTCTGGGAAGTTGATGCCAAGAGGGAGTTAGGAGTACAAGCAGTTTATGGAGGGCAAAGCCCGTGGAAGAGCAAAGTGGAAGGAAGCAGGATTGGGCAGAGAGGATTCAGGAAACGGACCTGAGAAAGTTTCAGCCCACAGAGGGAGGCCCAGAGCAGTGTTCGCCTGTTGGCAGAGTCTTGTGCATGGGGCAGAGTTGGCCAGATACTGTGTGATGTGCTCATCCGTTGCCTGGCTGCCTGGGAAGAGGGAAAACCAAAGCAGATCCAGAGACTAGCAGGTGGAAACTGTCAGCTCACCAAATCCCTTGTAGCTAAGTGGCAACCTATGGAAATCCAGGTGGCACAGCTCCATGGCAGCCACAAAAAGGTATCTGTAATGGACCCACTTCCACTCCCGAGCAGGTCTTGTTTTATTGGAGAAGTAGATTTCATTCACACATCTGTTCACTCATTGATGCCTTTATTCATTTAACAGATATTTGCAGGGTGGTCAATACCTTTCATGCAGCCCCGTTCCCCGGGAGAACATCACTCCTTCCAAGAACTCACACCTGGTGGCAGTCAGTCTACTGACAAGGCCTCCGCATGGTGGGACGGGGCTGTTAATGTAGTAGTCGCAGGCGCTAGGGTGTACAAAGGGCGTGGGGGGGGGTCTGCACCCAGCCTCTGTCGGCCCAACCACCCTTCTAGGGACATGCAGAGCCAATCTGTCCATCTGATCTTCCGGGTGGCTAAAATTCTGGATTTCTAGGAATAAAATGTGTTACAACTGTCATGAGCACATTTTATCTAAAACCCACGACTGGCCACTAAGATGATCCTCACTTCATGTTCAGGTGGGACCCAGGATTGGACAAGCAGATTCTTCCTCCTTTGGAATCCCTGCAGCAGGGAGCTGTAGGGAGCCGAAGTCCAAAATCCAGGGGACTTGGGGTCAGAGATGATACATGAGACCCAATGCCATGGCAAGGAGAGAAACCAGGGCAGATGGGGGAAGGGACCAAGAGGGAGAAAAGCTGGAAATAAATCATAAAGAAAAAAAGCTTACTTAGATACTTAGTTACAAATCAAACCCAAATCTAAGCACGAGGCACTAAAACATTTAATAGCTGGTGCTAATAATAACAGATGCTATTATTGTGTCTATTTTATAAATGAGGAAACTAAGTTTGAGGATGAAGCAGAAACACAGTGGGAAGCTAGACAAGATTGCATTTAGCTCCAGGGACAGAATCCGAGGGGTGCAAGCCTAGTAAGACAATAGCTAGTGTAGGGTAAGTTACATGTGGTCTCCCACGGGGGGGGGGCCCACGGAAGCTGCCTGTTAGGAAGAAGAGGCTCACCCCTTTCCCCCACCCCCTGCCACCCCGTCTGGTGACAGCATTATCTGACTGGCAGGTAGACCACCCACTCCCCAGCTGGGCACCAGGCACAGTTCGGGTCTCCTTCTCAGCCTGTTTGTGAAGCCTCCTTACTTGAGTTTTTAATGGCCATACCTCATTTCTCCAGGATACTCGAATCACCAACTGGCTGTCCAGAAATTGATGACATCTCATCCCGGGCAAATATTATCACTTGCACTGATGGTGATCTTGGAGAACCTCACACAGGGACATCCAGCTGAGGATGGGAAGGTGGGTGAAAGTTTAGCCCAGCGGCCCCCAAATGCAGACAGGGTGATTAATGGGGGTGCTGACGGGGTCATTTTGCTAGATGCAATAAAGGGAGGGGCAGCTGTTGACTGGAGAACGTTTTCCGGGAGGGAGGATGGATTGCTTAGGAGGAACAAGGTCCCATCAAAACCGTCCTCCGTCCTCCCCTCTCAGATTGAGGGTGGTTCGGCCTGAAGCTGACAGTTAGCTGCATTAATTAAGAAGACAACCACTCCTTGCAGAACCTCTGCTATGTGTCAGGCACTGCCTCGGGACTGGGAATAAATCATGAACAAAGGCAGAGGAAAATCCCCACACCCCCCTGCCAGGGGACTTACATTCTGGGGAGGGGGCCCAGACAACCATCAGGTGTGTCAGTAACACCCACAGCATATCAGGAACAGAAGGGCCATTGATAAGAGCAAAGTGAGGAAGAAGTGCAGGGAGTGTGGCTGGAGGGTGGGGGCACGATTTTAGGAAACAGTTGGGAATTCCTCAGTGAGAAGGTGATCCCTTTGGAGTAACTCAGTGTAGCAAACAAAAGGTAGAATCATGAAATGGTTAACTGTAATTAACCACACCTACAGAGCCCTTGCTATGCGCCGGGGACTTATGGCACCCCACCGTTTATCATTGATTCTTATTTAGTGACATATCTGCCGGGGGTCTTGCTATGACCACCTTCATTCTTTCTTTCTTTTTTTTTTTTTTGAAGATTTATATGATTATTTGAGAGAGAGATCGAGAGAGCAGGAGGAGGGGCAGAAGGAGAGGGAGAGAGAATCTCAAGCAAACTCTGTGCTGAGCGTGGAGCTCGATGCGGGGCTCAATCTCATGACCCTGAGATCATGACCTGAGCTGAAATCAAGAGTTGGTCGCTTAACCGACTGAGCCACCCAGGCGCCCCACCTTCATTCTTTCTATTCTCACTGTTCTTTCTTTCATTTATTACTTTATTTGAACACTTGTGATAAGTCATCCATTCACCATAATGGGAGCTCCACAGGGTAACAGAATTATTTTTATTTTTTAAATAGTGGACCCAAGTCTACTTGTCTATGGGTTTATATGTGATATTTGAGCAGGTTATAGCTTCCTCCACAAAATTATATATTCATAGCATGTTTTATTAAGATGAGGGTTACTCTTCTCTTTGCTCTGTTCCTTAAACTGAAAATTACACCTTTAAATTCCTCATTCCATTATCACATTCCTGCTACACTCCGTCTATAAGACAGAAAAGGGCATTCCCAAGAGGAGATCCCCCAACCCCAGACGGGTGTATAAATAGTAAGGAGTAGTTATGGAAATCGATGCTATTTTATCAGAGGAAACTTTAAAAGGCCTCATTTTTAGAAATGCTTTCAAATTGAAAATTTAAAATTTCCCTCAACTTATTCTTGGGGTCTAAACATGGGGAAAGAAACACGAAAAAGGAAAAGGATAAATTGAAGACTGGAAGAGAGACGTGACAGTCTGATGAAGGTTCCTAACTTTCCGTTTTATCAGAGGTGTACAGACTTGAGCACGAATCCAACAGGCAGAGTAGCCAGAAGTAGGGACAACAGGTGTCATCCTGACCAGGCCCCCACGTGGAGCCCCCTGCTTGGTGGCTCCTGAACTTGGGCTTCCGGCAGGTAGAGACTTCTTCTCATATTAAGACAGAGTTCATGGGGAAATGAAGTGTCAGGAAGAAGCCTCATACAGCATCAAATGTGAGCTCATCCATTTCCTTTACCCTAGGGCAAGACTTCTGTTCCAACTGCTTTGAAAAGACCTTGGACTTCGTGTTTTCAGAAATAATGGTTTACGGTAGGGTCACACGATGGCCAGAAATCATTTTTGAGCATTTCAATGGCCTCATTTGTCTTTTATCAGGAACATGCATTCTTATCTGAGAGAGAGGGCCTTGGACCTGGGGATCCTCACTGTCCCCAGGAGGTCAGGGTGACCAGCCACGTTCCCTGAGGACTGCACCTCAGAGGACTGGGGCCCACACATTTGCTGCCATCACCAACCTGGGCTTAAAAAAGAACCATCCCTTTCATTACATTAAAATAAATTCTCAGTGTGATGTTAACAAATTCTGAACACCTTTCTAATGCCAGCAAACCTTTTTAATGAGGAAAAAATGGTCTCAGCCCAGAGCATTTGTCGGTCAATCAAACTGGAATTTAGTGACATTATTTTGCATTCACTACATATTTGGAAAGAGTGTGTGTGTGTGTGTGTGTGTGTGTGTGTGTGTGTGTGTGATTAGTGATCCCTATTTCCAACGCTGGTAGAAATATAAATTTTCCTTTATGCATGTATTCATGTAAATGCAATCCTATATCATGATTTCTTTGGTGCCCCTTCCTTGGTTCAGATGCCTGTGCACCCCCTCCTTGACAGCACACAACAGTTTGGGTCCTTGTAAGTCTGAATGGTCTTGCACTGAGGGACTAGACCACTATATAGCCATCGGTTCTATGGTCTGTGGGCATTTGGACACTTCCTTATTTGGGGCTAGGGTGTGAGTCTTGGGGGTTGTGTATGTGTTTCTAGGGTATACGTATACCCTGGAGTCATGGGTACACACATATGCAGCTTTGATAGATATTTCCAAAGAATTTGTCAAAGGGCTTGTACTGACTGACTCCCATCAGCAGAAGATGGAGTGTCCTCACTCCACACCCTTGCAAACACTTTGCATCTCTCTCCCGTTCACGTTAGTCATCTTGGAAGGTGTGGTGAAATTGCATGGAGTTCCCTGTGGAAGGTGAAGAACCTTTTGTGGTCTCCTGGCCACTTAGCCTCCTTGATGAAGTGCCTGTTCAAGCCATATGCTCACTCTTATGTTGTTTCATGGAGTGTTAGAAGGGAGGGTAGTTAGGTGACTTTGGGGGAATTAGTGAGAAGAAGGGGATCTGAGGGGTCTCCTGGACCCCTGGCAACATTCTGGATTTTTTCTGGGTGTGCGGAGTTTTATAAAATTCAAGGGGTATGGATTTTCTGTATACACTTACAAAAAGTTTCAAAGAAAAAAAAAAGAAAACTGCACAATTTTAAGAAAAGAGTAAAAGAAGAAGAGGTTTGCAAAAGTGGCCAAACCCTGGTAGGCTGCCCACGAGGGAGTAGGGTGGGGAGAGAGGCACTGGCTGAGGCCGTTGGCAAGCATCAGAGCCTAGATGAGATCCTGACCTCACGGGTTCACTGTCGGAAGCACCATGTCCACACGTCCAGCATGGGCAGGAGGGACGGAGGCACAACCCCATGTGTCCAGGCCCTCTTCCTCCCTGGCTCTGGAAGCTGTAATGAATGGATGCCTTGTGGGTCACTAATACGTTCGGGCCACTCATCTGCTTGAAACCCTTTATAGCTCCCAGACTCCACTGGAGAAAGCTTGGCAATCACCCCGAAGACCCGTCACTGTCTGGCTCCCTCCAGCCAGTCTCGTCACACACACTTGCTCCCTGTGCTTCCTCTGTTCCAGCCTCCCAGGGCAACCTTGCCTGTGGGGAATACACCACATGCCTTTTATACCTGATACTAATAATTCAGCAAGATGAAAACTGTCACACATTCAGCAATTCGTATGTGACGGTTGGCCATAGGCATTGCATGGGATTCTCCAATCGCTCTGTGAGGTGGGCATCTAGAGTGACTTCTCTTTTGTTCATAAACAACTTTGGACACTGGGCC
Source organism: Callorhinus ursinus (assembly GCF_003265705.2). Lineage (NCBI taxonomy): Eukaryota > Metazoa > Chordata > Mammalia > Carnivora > Otariidae > Callorhinus > Callorhinus ursinus. Next base: position 14,809,639 of record NW_027397103.1, on the reverse strand, counting down.
AAGTGAGGATGGCCTGGGTTTGGTTCCTATCACGGGCTGCTAGCCGTCAACATGTTTTATGACTTGCTTATGTTCAGGACTGCATTTGCCATCTGACTAAGAGTGCCTCCAGCTGGGACCAGAGCCTCATTCACCTCTCTCTCCCATGGCTGACCCAAAGTGAATGACCAAGGCGTGAACATTGGATGAAAAACCAAATGAGCCATTCCATATTTGCTTTTTATAATGCTGCCATTCTTCATAATGAACGTCTCATCCCAGCCAGTAATGTGCTCATGGGATCCCATCAAGAGAACAGAACCTGTCCACATAGTTCAACAGAATCATTTTATATGGGAGCCAATTACAGAGGTGCCCTAAGAGCTCAGTCCATGGGAAAGTGAAGCAGTCTGGAGATTAACAATGTCAGAAAACTGTCAGGGCTGGTGGGACCAAGCCAAGGGTCTGGGACCCTGAGGAGAGATCCAAACCCTGAAAGACGGGCCACAACCCCAGAGCCAAAGTCAGTGTGGGAAATCTCCCAGCTGGTGTCAGGACCTCAGGGAGGTGGGGGAAACTGGACACAAGAGAGCAGAGCCAATGCTGGGAAGACCCCAAAGTTGAGAGAGGGCACTGAGAGAAATGCCTTGGTTGCTTCCCTACCCTAAGCTTCCTGCCTTCATTGACCTCGCGGGTCAAACCCACGAAGACATGGGTACAGAAGCCTGGGACCCAGGGTCTGCAAGGACCAGCCCCTGCCAGACAGACCAGAGCAGAAGAGTCAGGAATGAGACCCAGCACATGGGAAAAACCAAGGCTCAGTCCCAACTTTGTCATTTCCATGGGCTGATCAATATTATTTATTTATTTGTTTGCTTGTTTGTTTAAAATCAATTAATTAACATATAATATATTATTAGTTTCAGAGGTAGAATCCAGTGATTCATCAGTTGCTTATAACACCCAGGGCTCATCACATCACGTGCCCTCCTTAATGCCCATCCCCCAGTGGCCCCAGCCCCCCACACACCTCCCATCCAGCAACCCTCAGTCTGTTTCCTATGATTAAGAGTCTCCTATGGTTTGTCACCCTCTCTGATTTCATCTTATTTTATTTTTCCCTCCCTTCCCCTATGAGCCTCTGTTTTGTTTCTTAAATTCCACTTATGAGTGAAATCATATGGTATTTGTCTTAGGGCTGATCAATTTTAACAGATCCTGAGATTTGAGATCCCTGCCCCATCTGTCCATCCTTTGTTTCCTAAGCTTCGGAATATCTGTGGGGTCCATCAGAAATGGTTCGGTCCAGTACAGAACGGGTTAGGGCAGAGAGGAGACTGTTGATTCTGGTGGTCCTACACCCCACCCCTCCTCCAGGAAGGAAGCAGGACTGGGATCCAGGGCACAGATGAAGACCTCACAGGACAGAACAGAACCCATCACCATCACCGCCAAGGCCCTGGGATGACACCAGTACTGACCTCATTCTGCATGCCCACAGCACTGTCAGCTTACACTGGGTAACTGCTCTCTCCCATTTAGATATGAGCAAACAAAAACCATATCCTTAGTAGGAAAGACAAGCTCCTCCAAGTCATTTATCTTACAGAAGGGGTCATACCTTGGCTGTTACCAAAATCTCCACTCTCTTCAGATCCCACATGGAATGGGTTTGGCACATGAGAAGGAAGCAGCCAGCCTAAAATGGAGAGGATGCTAGAAACACATCAGCTTTCATTTTATCACTAAAAGACCACAGCAATTATGGTCCCTAGGAAAATATTCTTATTTCGCTTTTCCATGGATGGTGAGGATGCTCTTTTTTTAGCAGCAACTACTGGATACACTAACAAATGACAAGCCTGTGTGAGCACAGTGGAGGGAATGGTGGGGGCCTGCCCTGGGGATGGGAAAGAAGAGGAGGAGCCCCTCTACTGGAGGAGCGCGGTTCATATGGCCTGTTTTCTGTTTCTCTGCAACATACAGTCCGAATTTCTACTCTTTGTGATGCAGACTAGGTTACGCGGGTCAATTACCTGTATGCATTTTCTTCTTCATCTCTCTCTTAGGCAAAATACTGCCTTAAATTCCAGGCAGAGTCATGCAATCATGTCTGAAGGCCATGGGCCCATGACATTGAGGGAATGCCCTTAGACAGATGTGAGATGCCCGAATCCCAGATACCTCCTCTTAACACGGTTATAGATGTGGAGAGAAACAGTATTGGAAGTATTTGTATTCTCAGCAAATGTCCTCAAAATGCCCTCCAGGAGCACAGATGGATTCACTAGCTGGCTTTCCAACTGTATAGAATAAGTGACTGAAATTCTATCTTCAGTTATAAAATAACTTTGGGACTTTGGAAATATATCACAATATCTGTGAGCTGGAAAGATTTATGAATTTCAATCTGTCAATACCCACGAATAGTTCCAGAGCACTAAAAATACACAGACCCAGGAGCTTGGGACATCTGGTTTACCAGTATCTCTCTCTCTCTCTCTCTCTCTCTCTCTCTCCCTCTCTCTCTCTTCCTCTCTCTCTCGCTAGCTTAGCTGCTAAACATGCTCCCATTTGCTGCTAGGAGCCACGATGATTTCAGGTGGATGTCTGCAGGTGGATGTATCTCTGTCCGAGTCAGACACATTTAACTCTATCAACGGAGTTATTGATCTGAGGCCAAAAGATCTCCATTTCCTGTCCTTCACTTTTGTTTCTCATATGAGTGTGGTATTCATTTCCAGCTCTGACTGGCAGAATCCCCCCCAGCAGTATCAAAAGATGGAAGAAATCAGAGGAATGTCTGCTGAGCACTCCCCTGATGTACCTGTTCATTACATCAGACACAACAGGGCAGCAAGACAAATATTAGAGGCTTGTGTGAAGTTCCAGAATGAATCCAGTAAGTGATGGTCATGGAGAATAGGAGTATTCTCAGCTGTTCCATTTAGGAGGTGTTTCTCCTCTAATATGTGTATTCCTCCCACTCTTTGGTGTTAGGAACCCACAAGACAGAAACCTCAAAGCACCTGAGATTCAGGAGGGTTTGTCCCTCTACAGAACAGGATTCGTGGGTTGTTTTTGTCTCCGCTCTATTTACTCTGAACCTAAATCCTGGTATTTGCTGCAGAAATCTCTAATGCAAAAATGTAAAATTGTCGAAGCAAACTCAGAAACCCTGCTTGAGAATCATGTTTGATTTCCTTCTCCTGAGCACTGGGAGGAGTGCCTAAGTCTGATTACCACCTTTCTGCTTGAAAGGAGTATGCGTTTTCTCTTGGCTAATACGATTTTAAGCCTAGATCCTGAGCTATCTCAATGCAGCTAGCTCATTGCCAGTGGAAACAGACACTGTGAAAATAGAGAAAAGTCCAAAATTAGGTGACACCTCCAAAATCCATCACACTTAATCCATAAACATCAAAGTTTTCGCTGACCACCATAGACCCCTCATGTCTTGGTGGGGTTTTGCTAAATCTAGAGGGAAACTAATGCCACAAAAATCTAACTTCTAAGAAAAAAAAGTAAGGAAGTGAAAAAAACAAATAAACAAGGATGTATAGTGTTTTGTTTCTTTTACTTTTTTCTATAAGAAAAAAAACTCACCCCTTCTAAGCCCCCACCTAGCTTGGGATCACATAGCATTTTGCATGTAAATGGTCCAAAATGGGCTTTTTGAACAGTGGACACCTCTAAAAGAGTTATGCAATTTATATCCCAGGGAAAGGAAAGGTCCCTGCAAGTCTTTACCAAGTACAATGGGAGGTTCTAGCTCGTTCAGTTTCTGGTGAGGCTCTCTTCTTGACTTGCAGACAACTGACTTCTTACTGTGTCTTTACATGGTAGGAGACAGAGCAAGAGCAAACTCTCTGGTCTCCCTTCATCTAAGGGCACTAACCCCATCATGAGAGCCCCACCCTCATGACCTCATCTAACTAATGACCTCCCAAATATCCCATCCCCAAATACCATCACGCTGGGCATTAGGGCTTCAACATGAATTTGGGCAGAAGACGACCCAGCTCATAGCAACTACCATCCCGAGTATAGGACAGTGGCCAGTGATTATCCAATATGTTACAAAAAAAAAGAACAACAACAACAAAATAATAAAAGAAGGAAGGAAGAAGTTTCCAGACTTGTTTTCTCCCCTCCCTTAATACATGCAAATCTGTGCTGGGTGATTTTTTGCCAACTTAACCCCACCCCAACTTCCTTCCAATCCTAAGGACTAGTTTTCAGAGATCTCTTCCAATGACGAGAAATCAAACAAGACAAAAATGAAGCAAAAGCCATAATCACTGGGAAGCAGGTAAGTGTGGTGGCCTCCCAGTGCTCCGGACAAGCTCAAGCATCTGGCCAGACTTCTCGAGCTCAGTCTTTTCCCATTGCTTCAGGATGACGTCATTGGTGACTTTGCCTCCGATCCTCCCTCTGCAACTCCCAGTCCTTCCCTCCTCCGGCTCCGCCCACTGTCCAATTCCAGTATTAAACCCTGTTACTTGTAACAATTGCAGGAGCTGCTTTTCTGATACAGATACAATGGCCACACTGATACAGTATCCTAAAGGATGTCTTTCCCATTCTTTGTGCAATATTTTTGTTTTATCAGAGTTTCATCCCTAGGGATTTTAAACCCATATAAGTTTTCCTTGCACCCTCTTTTGGAAGCTAAAAGGCCGAGATCTGTATAGGCCGGCAAGAGGAAGACTGTGCCAGTGGAGTGTATAGAATTACAGGACGAAGGGAGTCAGACACTGGGAATGAGCAAGAGACAAGTGTATTAGTTGTAAATGTGTCCAGATGCAAGGCACAGAAAACTCAGCCAACTGTTCCCTAAACCATAAAAATATGTATTTTTAGAAGTCTGGAGGTGAATTCAGAATTGGTTTCATCATGAAGGTCCTGGACCCCGGCCATCTTTCCCATCCTCCTCCCAGAACTCTACAACAGGAGGGGAAGACAGAGGTCACTAGAGCTTTCTTGCACGACAATTATTATCAAGAGAAAAATAGTCCCAGAAGGCCTCGGAAGACACCTCCTAATGTCTGATTGGCCCAAACTGGATCCCACGCCCCGTCTCTGGCCCATTCCCTGGCAGGGGAATGGGATTACCTCCGCGGGATGAAGCCAGTCACCATCCATCCCCTGGGGTGGACGAGGGGCTGATGCTGCCCACCACTGTGGGCTCCCAACCTGGCCCACACCAAAGGGGGAGAACCTTCTCTACTCCGGGTACTCAGGCATCATTCTGGGGGATGTGAGTCCCCGTCACGGTGACTCAGCAATTCACTGTCCACGATTGTGTGTCCTTCTAGGCACATCAAGGTAAAGTTGTCTGTTTGGTGTGTGTATATCTATAATCCTTCCTCATTTTCCCGAATCTCCGTTTTAGACATCAAGGAGCAGAACTGAGGCTCAAAGCCTCATGCGGGTAGCAGCATCTAGGTCACAGTGTTTTATATTTATTTTATTGATTTCCATAGTTACCTACTATTTTTGACAAGTGGTTGGTTTTCCATTCATAAAAAAAATTTCCTTTTCAAATATATTTATTTAAGTAAAATAAGACTTTTTTTTTTTAAAGATTTTATTTATTTATCTGAGAGAAAGAATGAGAGACAGGGAGCATATGAGAGGGGGGAGGGTCAGAGGGAGAAGCAGACTCCCTGCCGAGCAGGGAGCCCGATGCGGGACTCGATCCCGGGACTCCAGGACCATGACCCGAGCCGAAGGCAGTCGCCCAACCAACTGAGCCACCCAGGCTCCCCAGTAAAATAAGACTTTTAAAGTAAATATTACATAGATAACAGTACAAATATTGCAATTATGGGGAAAATTATAGGAATGTTCAACAGAAGATTAAAAATAGGAAAGTATTGTTTAAAGATTAGCAAAAAAAGGTTTGAGAGAGAAATAGGTCTACGGTGCAACTAGACCCATCAGGAAAACCCGAAAGCTGCCTCTAGATTAATTTCTAAAGCAAACAAAATAGGGCGCCTGGGTGGCTCAGTTGGTTAAGCGACTGCCTTCGGCTCAGGTCGTGATCCTGGAGTCCCGGGATCGAGTCCCGCATTGGGCTCCCTGCTCAGCGGGGAGTCTGCTTCTCCCTCTGACCCTCTTCCCTCTCGTGCTCTCTCTCTCTCATTCTCTCTCTCTCTCTCAAATAAATAAATAAAATCTTTAAAAAAAATAAAGCAAACAAAATATACAAAAATATATACTCTGTGCCAACTCTTTCTTCCTTCCTTCTTCCTTCCGACAGCACCTCACCACTCCACGATAAATCTCCAAACACACACATTGTTGCAATTTTAAACATCAAAATACTGTGTTGTTTCAAAATTCATTTGAGCCAACCAAGGCACTTGTAGTTAACTGTTGCCATAATTACCATTATTTCTGAACACAGCCTGATATATTCCAGGCGATCATTAGCCATCTATTGATTTCTTATTAAATTTGGAACCGAAATGATGGAATTCATGAGTGAATGCATATGTGTGTATAATACACACATACACACAAACACACAGTGTTTTAGTAGTGTTTCTTAATCTCTGGTGCATACAAACAAAAACTGTTCTAAAAATCAGGGTGAGTAACATCAGTATTTCCTACCCAGAAAAATCTGCTTCATCCTGTATTTTTAAACCAGGCTCAGAGGCGTGAAAGTCCTGGTTCTGGTGAGCACCCATTTTTATCGGTGTTTTCCAGAGTGGTGATTGCGCCACCAGTGATGGGCAATATAGGTGATGTGCAGAAAGCAGTAAGTTTATTTCCTACTGGGTTTTTCATTTCAGTTCTCTTCCAAGAATCCTTGTCATTACGTTGAGGAGAACGTCTAATCCTGAGGATGGAATGTCTTTGCCATCACCACCAACTCGTTTTCCTATTAGTCAAAGACAGACTGAGCATCGCACGCAGCACCCCAGGTGAGAATCAGGATCTAAGGGGTAATGGACACTCCTTTGTACCAGTTGGAAAGCTATCTACAGCGAACCTCTGAATGAACAGATGATGATTAGCTCACACAGCAGGTGGCCTGGGGGAGCACAGGTCCCGGGGACCTAGGTCTGAGCCTGTGCAAACCTTGTGGTTCTTCTTACTTGGACACATAATGGTGTCTGGGCTTCACATGTCAAATGCTTACATGTCAGCCTTCCAAGCAGGAAGGAGGTGAGCCATAAGAGTCTTTTCTTTTTGAAAAGTTCTTTTTTTCTTTCTTGGAAAGTTTTTTTTTTTTCCTCTCTTTCTTTTTTGGCTTGTCTCTTTATTTTGTTTCACTTTCGTTTATTTGCTTTCCAAGCAGTTGCACCCCCTGGGACATCCCTTTCTGCTTCTCTGGCCTCTCCCGGGTCCCACATCCATAGACGAATCACAGGCAAGGGGGCTGGTGGTACATGTCTGGCTCAGGTGTGTGGCATCCTTCCTCAGGACTGGGGGTGGGATGTCTGGCCCTCGGTACGAAACTGGGATTGGTTGGCTGGGGAAGAGGGAAAAAGGGCTTTGGGGTGGCGATGAATAGAGTGAGCCACATTGATTATTTGTTCTATATTTTTCTGTTTAACTTCCCCTGATGACACCAGCAAAAAAACCCAGAAACACTGGAGGTGATCTGAAGCACTACATTGTAGAAAGGTGGTTTGGGGGGCGGTGTGTGGGAAGGAGTGGTTATGGCAAAGGTGGATATGATTCTTGAATGTCTGACACCTGGGAGATGTGTGTGTGTATGTGTGTGAGTATGTGTGTGTGTGTATAATTATATTTTATGGGTAATTAGTACAGAGTTAGAGAATTAGAGAGATCCCAAGAGCTAAAAGAGGCAGTAGAGTAAGACTTAGTGTTTTTCTTTGTTTATATCCTGTCTTTGCCAGAAAGATGCTTCACCCATCCCACATGAGGAAGAATCTCTGCATCCTAGACATCATTTTGTGTATCCGAGGTGGTAATCAGTATGCAAAAGAGCAGCAAAAGTGAGGCTGTTTCCCGGGAAAGAACATTCCACAGGTGCGTATCCTTCCAGGTGGGAGAAGCTGGCCCACACCTTTCCCTTTCCCCCTTTGTGTTTATTTTCCTCTTCTTGGGTTTGAGGTTTTATGCCAAAAACTGTAAATCCATCATTCTAGAAGAGCTGACAAGTCTTGGGTCAGGCACAGTGGGACCAAGTGCCAACAAAGGCAAATTCCCCATTTTATGGATTTTTACTTCCCTCCTTTTCAAAGAAAACTCTGTTGAGAATTCAAATCACGAGCACAGCACAATTTCACACCACTCTAACTGAAGAAACATGAATTTCCATTAGTTTTGATTTGAATTATTAAAGATTTGAGATCAAATATAATTATTGTCAATAGGGTACCGATGGCATTTCAAAGAAGGTTGAAAAGCATTAAACCCCAATTTCATTTTTTCTCGACCTTTTTAATGACTAGAAAAGACCACATTGACAAAATCGTATCAGAAAATAAATGTGAGCCTGTTTTTTCACCCCTTGGAAGAGATTGTGGTATTTCTGTATTTTTGTCATTTTATACTATTATTTTAGACACCTTTTCATTGCTTACCAGATATTTTCTTAATTTATAACTCTTATTTGTCCAGATTACCAAGAATATCAAATTAAGGGTATTTGAATTAGTGAGGTCTATGGGTCAAAGGATTTAGGGCAAAGGATGCTTTCATCAAGTCTGAAAATATATGGAAGGCTCTCTCTATTACCTGTCCCCAGCTATTCTACTTCTCAATTTTGCTGATAAAATTCCCTACCTTGAGAATCTTTCTGACCTTTGTCAATGGCATGTGACTGAATCCTTGCCAAAATTACCAGAGAGGAAGTCTGATAGGGGAAATGGGGAGAGCCTAAAATAACTTCCATAAAGATATTTTTCGTTAATTACAGAGACACCTGACTTTGTCCTGCTTTTAAATATGGTCATAATAGGATGTGATGCTAGGAGCTCTGGCAGCCATTTTGGGGCATGAGGTGATAAAGGAGCCAATAGACTAAAGAAATTGGAGTGAAAGGATGGGGAAATCCTGGGTGTCTGAAGACATCTGAGAGCTTCTGAACCAACTATGTGACCACTCAGCTTAGATCTCCTGTTCTATGAAATAATAAAACCTTATTTTGTAAATCCTTCTACTTGAGTATTAAGTTGGTGGGCACCGATATGAAGTTGCTTTGGATGATTCCCAATGAACCTGAGATTCTGATGGTGAAATTCTAGAAATACATAGGTGAATCTATTTTACATAAGTGAAGAGCATATTCTGGGTTTCCATGTAGCTTTTCCAGAAGTCCTAAAAAAAAAAAAAAAAAGAAAAAGAAAAGGAAAGGAAAGGAAAAAGGAAAAAAAGAAATGAACAGGGCAGTGCATTTCTTACTGCTTTATCATGAAATTGATCTTAGCACCACTACCCTTCTTTGCCAGTACCAAATGTCAAACACTTTTCCATGCATATGTAAGAACTGACTTACTTCATGACATAAACTCAGCAAAGCATACACACACCCCTTCCATGCCTCTGTTCAGCATTTCAGATCTGAGGTGGCCGTGAGAGGCAGAGAGTTTCAATCAAGAAAGACTGCTAAGTGCAGTGAAAGCCATAGGGATGTAGAACTGAGTTATGGGGTCAGAGAATCTGACTTGTTTTCTATTTCCAGCGGAAAACACTACTTCCCAATACCACAGTCTTCCCGAATATCTTATAAGAAAAATATAAAAGTACGTTTCTTTTTGTCAGCTTGATAAGTGACCCTGTAAAACCCCCTAACTTCCTTTGCAGACAAATATGAAAGTTATTTTCCCATTCAGGTATGTTTATTCTTCCTTAAAAAAAAAAAAAAAAGCTGAATCCTAGCTCCCCTCAATAGTTTCTATGATTTTACTGGGTTTATAAAAAGTAATGATTTTATTAAACTGTAAGACCATGGCAGATGGAGAAACTATAATTTAGAGAGATTAAATGAGCTGAATTTTATATGCCCGTAGCATTTAAGGCATTGAAAAATAACAAAATAATTGGAAAACGATGCATTGTGAACGCCAGGCTATTTCTCAGCTGAACAGCTAATAATCACTCCTCACAAGGCTCCAGATGTGCGTGTTTCCTCTAATAATGGGGAGTTAAAAATAACATTTCTAATTCTTCCTCCAAAGGATGATCAGCTGCCGCCCTGCTGCCAGGCACTCCCCAGGAGGGAATGTTGTCGGGTGCCTTAAAGCAGCGCGGCAATAAATAAATAAATAAATAGATAAATAAATAAATAGATAGATAATAAATAAATAAATAAATAAGCATGTTCATCACATTATTCAAATGTAGTCTTAATTACTTGCTCAAAACTTTTCCAAGCTGGGTTCCGGGTGTTCGTCTTCCAGCTCACGACATCGTGCTAAATGGACGGCCCCTGGTAGTGCTGCTGGATGAATGTTTGCTAGAGCTGGGTCTTTGCTGCATTCTGCTTCTCAGGACCCGCTGGCACAGCCTAGCTCCCAACTCACCTGCAAACCCAATGCATCGCCACGCCTCCATCTCCGTGGGGTGAGAAGCATGATGCCGGCTCACGCTTCTAGTGCCCAAGGGACTGACCTACAGTTTGCTTTCCACGTGTGGGGATGACCACAGCCTTACTCCAGCCAGAACTCCAGAAGGGCACAGGGAAAGATGCCCGGTGGTCCCAGGCACTCTGTTTCAGAGGGTCGCAGGCCCCACTGACTGTGTCATGGTCCCAGGGGCAGGGATGGGCTCACGATGTAGGGTTTGGGGAGGGAGCCATGGGATGCGAGTAAGTGGAGGATCATAGTTTTGGTTCTTCTACCAGAGCGCTGGGCTGGTGGGCGATTTCTAACTGCTCGGGTTTCCATCTGGAAAACGAAATACTGATAAGCTGACCTAGCTGCCTCCATGGCTCTTGAGGAATCAAAGGGACCTCGGGAAGGCACCTCACGAGAGAAGACGCACTTGCCAGTTGAAGTCAACTTCTGCCTGCGACCAGGTCCTCCTCAGTGTGGCTGCGGTGACCCCGGGACTGGGCTGTCCCACGGGGAGACAGAGGCCAAACCCTGCCCCACCCTTTGACACCCTGGGGTCACAAGGGATGAGAGAAGAAAACACCGTAAAGATGTCCTAACTGACATTGTCCACAGCACAGTATCTACTCCAAGCCCCGCCGCGTGCCAATTCCATGTTGACTGACAAGAATGCACTGCATGTGGCAGGGGACCTTCACCCAGATATTTGTCTCCCATCCTCTCTTTCAAATTTCTGCAGGGAAGGCAACGTCCCCCTGACCCTCCGTGAATTCGCTCTTCTGTTGAGGTTTACATATAAACCACTGTGTACCGAAGAATTAACTTTGTCCAAAGTGAGGCCTGTCCTTTACCCTGGCTCCTGAGAGGGAACCCCTAAAGTCTTGCCATTTCCTCCGTGATGGCCCTGTCTTTGTTGTGCATATGGCCCCTTGGATCACACCTGATAGTTATGCCAATCAGATGATGCGGCGGGCACAGCCGGGCCAGAGGGACCAACTAGCTGCTGAGAGGTTGGGGGAGGTGAGCCAGGTGACATCAGCCCCGCCTCCAGCGAGGGCCAGGCTTAAAGTTGGGTTCAACCACACAGGCCTGGTTCAGTCATTCGTACCTGTGTATTGATGCCCCCACACAGATTGATGTGCAGCGCAGGTGAACCACCTTGTTGGCAATGCTCGGCGTGTACCGTCACACGTCACAGCCGGGACGGTGCGCTGTCCAGGACTCGGCAGGGAGAGGTCGGCAGGAGCCCCTGTCTGGACCCCATCCCATGTGCCCTAGGAGCCCAGAACCAATCCATTGCGCAGAGACAGTGGCTGAGCCCTTAAGGCTGGTGGGCGCATCAGTATGTGGTCAGACAGCATGGTGTTTAAACACAGATCATAGAGAAGCAATTTTGTCAGCATGAACGTGCCATTGGTATGGCATAAACCCCTTTTCTGCCAAGAGCATGGATCATCTATGAGATATTAAGTGTCTTTCACAGTGTGTTAGAATCACTTCTCTTTCCCTGGATTTGATAATTTCTGTGTTAATTGATCCTTCACTCCCATCCCTGTCCCTGCTGCGTCTTGGGGGTGTGCCTACCTTGCAGGTGGTGAGGCTCACGCCAAACATCACCCACTGGGAGTGGTGGACCCTTAATTTGTTTTTGGAATTCAAGAAGTGGTCTGCAGTATGATACCTCCAGAAGTCAGACAAGGCTCCCCGTGGAGGATACGTATTTAAAAGGGTGTGGAGACCAGAGAGAAACCAGCACAGGCCACAAGGTGGTGGCTCCGTGTCTCATGCCACGAAGGAGGACCTGAGTCCTTCCATGGGCAAACCCTGGCATCTCTCAGCGCATTGTTTTGCTGCTGGGGTTTTGCCCAATCCAGCGCCTAGGTGCAGCTGTGGGGAGGCAGGTCCAGCTCCATTGCTCAGATGTGCAGGCAAAAATCTTCAAAAGAGAAGAAAGAACTGAAAGGCCTGGGGGTGGGAGGTGTGTGCACACAGCTACCAGCTCTGGTCCACCCACACCCACCCATGATGTTCTCACAGTTGGGAAATGCCCACCCTGAGCCAAGGAGCCGTGGAACCCAGAGTAACAAGGACATTCTAAAACAGGACTGAAAGGGGAAAGAAAAGCCCTCTGTCAGGAAGCAGGAGAGACATGGATGAAGTATATTTTATAAGCAGTGCCTACACCTGCCATTTCAGTACATTTCATTCATTGGGTCAGGCTTCATCATAAAAGGAATGGGTTGTTCCATTCCAGTCTTGCCATACAATATCAGGATTGTGAGGGACCCCCATTTTTACGTGATTTCAGGCCAAATAAATAACGGGAGCAGTGGCAAGTCAGGAGTGACCTAAGCCATCCTGAACAATTAGAACATTTTTCAATGGGTAAAACAGTGAGCCCCGCACAGAGCCCGGATTTCAAAGCAATGCCCACTTCATTGTAAAGTGCAGCTTATCCCAGTGAACAAAAAGATGGTTTCTACTCCCAGACTCTGCTGTCTCTAGAGAGACAATCCGCAGCCTAAAATAAAATGCACACATTTCATCTAAACAAATGGCCCAGATCGACCATTTAAACCAGAGTCATTTCTGTGCTTCTCCTAAAACACAGACACCGGCTGGTTTTATCCATTGATAACATTCCAGCCTCCTTAGATTGAGAACATTTATTTCCCTGGTAGAGTTTAAAGCCCTTGGATGATTATTTCCCACCTACTGGTCTCCAGCTAAGGAAGGGTTTATATTAAAGTCTTCCCTGGACTTTCCTCTGTATTTTAAGATTTCTAAAAACAAACAACAACCCTACCACCATAACGCACATTAATTATACAGATTCAGCAAGAAATCTTTAGTACGTATTAAGAACTTCAATACCAGAAAAAAAATCTCAAATGCAGTATCTGTCATTTGCACAGAAACTTCTAAATGAAGTGCTTGTTCTTTTTTGAGTCTCATTGCAAATTTTCTTCCATTCTGGAATGCAATTATACTAAACATCCTATGTGAACACTGAGGTCTGGGAGGAACTCTCAGTGTCCGGTGGCTCGGCTCTCCTATTTTCCATTAGAGAAGAGGAAAGTGGATGAAGCTGTTAGTGAAAGATATTTTTGATAGTTCTGAAATAATGCTGATGGGAAGAATGGAGTCGGGAATTTGGGAGAGCATTCTGATGCATATTCTGCCAGCTCTTTTGAAGCGAGCAGGCACGATGCTTCATAAACTCTTTCTCAAAGACCGTCGACCACCAGTGCCCATTTACTTGTGGGTTCCTGTGGGGCGCAGAGGAAGAGCAGACTTGCTGAGGGGATTTATTAAGACCTATCAAGCAATTCAAGCCCTGGGTTTCCAGGGAGATCTCTCTTTTCATCTTGAAAGGGAAGTGTGGCATTTGCCAGAATGGCCAGGGTGACACGGGCAGTTTCAAAAAGTGCACATACGGCTGAGAGCACTTGGCAAATGCACCCACCCATCTTTTCAGCAGGACATCTGCACCAGTCTTCAAAGATCTGACCAGAATCCCCAGCTGTGTCGTGTTTTTCCTTATGCCCCTAGAACTCTGTCTGCTGTGCAGTCCCAGCTCCTGGGGATCTTGGACCCATGCCCTGCCCCCATCACAGACACAGACACACGAACACAGAGAGACGCATACAAACACATGCATGCACACAACACACATGAGCAACCATACACGCACAGGCACATGCACATAGTCACACACATAACCACAAACACACACACAAACACGTGCATATAAGCACCCACGTATGCATACTCACCGCACAATACACACAACTACACACGTGCATACAAATACAGATACACGAACACACATGTACATGCACACATCTGAGCCATTCACAAATACAACTCAAAAGAAGAACAAAGATAACCACCAGATTGATACTGAATATTCCCTTCATTTGAATTTAAATTTGGTTTGGTCCAAGAGGGACGTGAAAAACACCTGGACCTCTTCCGTCTTTCGCCCACTGGGTCATCTAGCTACAGAAAACTTCTGTCTGGGTGGCTGCAGGAATAAATAAAATAAATAAAAATATATAATATAAAAATAAATAAAATAAGCTCATGCTGCATTTACAGGGACAAAGAAGTGGGTTGAGGCTTTTGAGCGGAGAAAAACCAGGATCACTAGTCTCGAAATGGAATGCAACATCCGTCTGCCACCGCTGTTGGATGGACGGCCCCACCTACGCTGCCACCCCCACATTCTGCTGGTGAAATGGGGTGAAACCAGCATTCTGCTCAAAACACACAGAGGGCAGACTTCCACATCACCTAATGTTGTCACAATAAAACTCAGCTACCGATGTGGCAGTGAAACCAATAATGGTTTGCCTCGATGTTCTCTGCTTCCTGGGTATTCTGGAGAGACTTAAGGATGGTATCAGTCTGCAATTAACCTGGTCCATCTGTAAAATGGAAGTGAGGAAGCCAGTTTCTCTCTGTACACATGGTGTTTCCTGGGGGCTGCTGGGCACTGTTATCCCCAGGGAAAACGTCTAGTGTCTTCTGTTCTTACCCTCGCCCGACTTAGTGAGCCTGTGGATTTCAGCTCCACTGTCTCCATGGAGCAGCTGCTTCCCCATCCCCACCTTCTGGTCTCCAAAACAGCGTCCCCATCCAGACCTAGGGAGCAAACCTCTTGCATGCACCGTGTTCTAGGTGGTACTCTCTCTGTTCCTTCTGTGCCTTCGAGGATGCACAAAACTGGCCTACTGTCAGGATGGATTAACCAGGATCAACCTGAGCCATTCCATCCTGGAGTAATGGAAGGGACTTTATCCATACCACGCTTTGGATGGAATTGTTTCTTCAGACCCACAGTTTGAGTATCTCAACCACTAAAATCCCGCTCAATTTAGGCAAATGGTGTAGGACCCCAGGGGGCTGCATTTCAGAAGTAATCATTCATGTCCGTTTTCCACGCTGGGTTATGCTTCTCAGGAGGCAATGTCTGTTATGTGGATGGAAAACAAGAGTGAATATAGCCCATGGCTTCTAATTAGCAAGAAATTTTCAGAGCAGATATAATGCCAGGGAAATTTTATTAACTTGATGAGCGTCGATGCCAAAGTTCAGGGAAATTTAGAGTCCCTGTGGTTTCATACCAAAATGTTTATGCTTTTGCTTCTTAACAAATATGACACCCCCCACAGACATAAGAGAGAGGGAGGCAGTTCGGGAAAGGGGACCCCAGCCCCTGTCCAGTTCTTGGCTTTATGCTGACTGGGTTTTAGCACAAGCAGCAGATGTGACTGCCTGGGAGCAATTGTGTCTCACTGAGTGTCTGCACATCATCTCTTGCCTCAAAGTCCTCTTCAGGGAGGTGGCTCCGTTCCCAGTTCCGATGGCCACCACTATCACAGGTCTGCATTCCGAGTCTGCCCTGCACCAAGCCAAGCCTGCTCGCCAGGCTGCTTGCAGCAGCCTCCCTACCTGTGAGCTGACATCCGCGGCCTCTCCACCCACCACGCAACCACCCTGGCCCCCAACCCTACAAAGTCCCCTTTCCAGGGGACATGCCTGGCTGACTGTGCATGACTCATCCAGGAACTTGAGTTTAGATGCTTCTATTTCAGAAGCGAATTCCCGTTACGCTTGAGCCAAATGTCAAGGATCCAAATGGAGAGAAGGTAACTTTGAGAAGGTGCAGACTTCATTTGAATAATGATGTTGGAATTAGCATATACTTCTCTCTGCACCACCACCACCGTGGGGCCACCTCTCCAGGGAACACTGCAAAACCGCACAATTACCCCAAGGCTAACAAACAAGCTTTTTAAGTAATCTTTGTTGTTATTGTGAGTGATTATTTCTGACCATTTTTTTTCTTTATACAGGCCTACATTTTCTACATAGTTTACAATAGACACCCATGTCCTTGACAATCATGAAAACAATGCCCACACTGCAGCATCTTTTAATTTTACAACAAATGCCTCGGGGATCCTGGCTTAATTCTCCAGTTAAATTTTTGAAAAAAAAATCAAGCTTTGCCAGCCTCATTTCTCAATCCCAACGGTAACATGTACAGGACTCAGAACTCCAGCTCCTGAGGACAGGCTCAGTGATGTACCCCTGTTTATAAACACTCAGGCAGGCTACAGACAGGACACAGGACACACAGGAAGATCACAGCGGAAGCTGGTATAGACGGTCCCTCCCAGGGACAACAGTATGTGGAGAGGACACTGTGCTCTCCTGGGAATACCCGAGTCATCACAGTTCAGGGTCACACGGCCACCTCAGACCACTCTGCAGCACCTTCCCACGCCTGCTCCTGCGGACTCCATTTCTTAGAGTTGATCTTCAGATATGCAAGTCTACCCTTGCTGTCCTGTGAGCTCGCTGTGCGCACAGCCAAGATGGAAGGCTCTACCAACTGAAGCAAATGGGACAAGACATCATCCTTCCCATGGATGAGAGCAAAGGCAGGAGGGAGAACCATGTTAAGGTAAGAGGGTTGCATCCGAAAGACAGTGTCAGAATAATACCAGCATTTCTGGAGCAGTTATTCTCCGCTGGGTGCTGGCTTAAACTCCTTTCATATTAAAATTAGTATCACCAAATAGTTTGAAATCATAGAATAATAATGAGGTGCCAACGTAGGAATTTAAGATGCTAGCTTTGTCATTTTCGCTTAAGATCTGCCTCTTTTAAAGAAATAAAACATTACAGATTCAGCTGAAAAGTAAAAAATTTTTAAAAATCTGAATTCCTGTCTTCCACCCTCGGACAATTGCTACCATTCACTTCTCTTGTATGGAAGCATACAGAATCGAGGACATTGTTGCTGCTATTATTTTGAAGAGACTGTTATCTGTTACATCAATTAAAAACAAGGAAAATAAGAATTTTTATTATACCTTCCAAAAAGTTTCTTAGAGATAAATGGCTTAGCAGAGACTAAGAAGGGCCGTTCTAGCCCCAAATCCACCTCAGCGGCTCTTCCATCTTAATAAATAAAAATTGTATTTAATCTTCCTACCCTTAAATTCTTCCACTTCAGACAATTCCTCTGGTTCCTCCAATAACATTTGGTAAGTTATACAAGAATCATGCAATATGCAATTTCTTTTTTTCTTCGCCATGGATCTACAGCTGCCATGTTTTTCCTAACAATGGCTCGATCTTGGAATAGCTGTTTGCTTTTGTGATGTGTGTGTGTGCGTGTGTGTGTGTATGTGTGCACAGGTGTGTGTTCCTGCCAGTTATTCACCCCTCCCTCCTCTTCACATCCGGTGAGTGTTTTGTCTCTACCACAAAAGCAATTTTGAATATCTTACTGGTCATCGTATGGATGGACGTCTACATACTCTTAGATTGGACTATCATTCTACTTATCTCTTTTTACTCTTATTCACACAAATGGCAAGCTTCATCTGCAACTGTTTCCTTGGCAACTCTTTTTCTGGACATATAAAAGCTATTTTTAGAGTTCAGATTGGGTGCAAAAAATTGATGCGCAAATACAGTGCTTTCATAAATACAGCCCAAAGTAGTTCAAGAGATTGGACTCCGTCCTGAGAAGTGAGCCCCTTCAATTCCCCCACGAAGTTACAGCGACCGGAGAAAACAAAATAAACATGTTGGTGATGTCAACATTTCCCCAGAATTCATGTGAAAAAGCTTCATGTACAACTTATTTGTTAAATAGTACTCCCTTTATTGAACTCTTGTATTAAGTAAAACCTCATGTCCAATTCAAATACAAGACATTTCAGTAAGGAAAACCAGGACAGATAAAGTACGGGTATGAATGTACATACTGCCCCTGAACAGTGATGTGATGACACGTGGAGAAAACCGACATCCAGCATGGACACTCAGTAAAGGGCAAGATGTGACAAATCCCGGGCAATAAAACTTGTACCACAATCAAACAGACCTTGAAGACAGGACTAATTTATCCCCCCTACTCATGTTTATAAAAGAATTCCGGAAGCCAAAGAAACTAGTTTCAAAACACACACAGGGCAGGGAGTAGGGTGAGGGGAATGAGGAGCCCAGGGCACAGAATTTAATGAGGCATTCACTGTCATTGTTGTGCAGTGCATGCTCCTGGCATCCAGCCACACTTCAGTCCCAGCCCTTTGCATACATGCATCAAGAGCAGTGCTCGTTGAAAATAAGGGCTATATTCAGTTATCGTTTGCATATGTCTACTTTCAGGTTGTGGCCAAGTAATGTCCACTGTGCTTTACAAAGACCTAAGAATAGAAATATCAACTCCCAAATTCTTTCCAACTCCCAGTGGCCGTTTGCCCTGAGGCAACGAGTAACATTCATGAGTTCTGGGTTCTTGTATTATTACTGAGCCGGTCCCAGAAAGTGGGTAAAAATGTTGTCCCAGGAGGTTCCCAGTATCTCCTTGTAATTGACCTAGAGGTATATCACACCCTGGCTTATAACCCAGCTGCTATAGCTCTCCAGGCCTCTGACACCTGCTCAGAAAGGGATTCCCTGCCCCAGACCGCCCCAAATTGAAGCTTTGTTAAATCATCACCTATTGCTGAACAAATTCACTGCTCCACCGTTCAAAAAAACAGAAGGCATAAAGGTGAATACAAACATAAGAAAGGAGTTCACATGTGGTCTTGCAAGCTTTCCATATAGTCTCTAAGGTCCCGGGGACCCCCCAGCCCCGTGTCCTGACAGACCCACTTGATGTTGTCCTCACTGTCAAACAGGATGGAGTTGGTGTATGGGCCGCCGTCCTCCGGGAGGATGGTGGTGTAGGAGGTAAACTTGACTTGCTTCCACTTTGGGCCCGATGGATTTATAGGCTCACTTTTAAGGTCTTTCTCATAGACATAGTCAGAGGGTCTGAGCAGTTGACTATGGAAAGTCTTCTGGGAACCGCCGTTGAGAAGGAAGTTCCTCTCCTCGAACTGCAGGCCCCTGTCTATCATGGTCGTGCACTCCTCCGACGGGAGGGTGATGTCCACGGGGTTCTCCAGAAGTTCTACTTCATTCCCAAGCCAGACCCAGTCATGGGAATGGGGAATGTTGCCTTGCTCGCTCATGGTGACTCTTTTGTGTCTGTATTTCCAAGCAAAGCCCACACAGTTGATCAAGAAGACCAAAATGGCCAGGCAGAAGACACAGAGCAGAGCGTACATGCCGATCTCCAAGTCACTTCACCCCCAGGAGGTCACTGTCAGGTCACTGGGATCATTGGGTTCCGGTAACTTCCCTTGAGTGGGGAAGCCTGTGCACGCGTCTGGACTGCCACTCTTGAGTGATTTCTCATCCTTTCCTTCCTGGGAAGACTGTGGGGTTGTGCTTTTGTTGCTACGTTCCTCTTGGCCAACAGAGGCGCCATGTTGGAACCACTCCTGACCTGCTCTCTCCTGGTTTCCTTCACGCTCTATGGAATTACTGAGATGGTCTTTGTATTCCCGACTGATGCCCTCAATATCGTTGGTGCCTCCTTGGTGATCATCAATATTTGGTTCAAATCTGACCTTGACGTTTTCTTTACCCACGGCAAGAATACTCTTCCTCTTGGTCTTCTGACAGGGCTCACTAATCATCATTTTTAATTTAATCAAGGGCCCTTGCCCTTCACCCTGTGTGACCACAATTGGCCATCTGGACTGAAGGTTTGCTTGGACAGACACCACCATTTCATCCAATGATGACACAGTAACTGAAAAATCCTTGGGATCATAAATGTCTAAGGGTGTCACCAAACCATCATCGACCGAAATCCAACAACTAAGAAAAATGAAATTAAAGTACTATGTTATAGTTTATTTCCTTCAAGTTTGTAAACACATACACAAATTTATAAACCACACATGTGGTTTCTTATGAGATATGTTTCCAATACACAGGCAGAGAACAATAAATATATTTTAAAATCTGGCTCAGTTGCTATCATACATTAAACTGGCATAAATAATGGGCTGTAACCACACTGGTGTGAGGAGCAAATTTGTATACCATAGTGAATGCAGTCCTGTGTATATTCACTTAGTGAATGTCATATAACAGAATTTGACTGAATTTTCCAGAGTTTGAAAGATCACATGATGCATCTGAATCAATTTCAGGTGCAGCTAATCAGGCTACTGCTCAAGATAATATCACTTCAACATTCTTTATTAGAAAGACATGCTCATTTGAAGTATCTGAGAAAAGATGTATTATGGGGACTGGCATGCTTGAAAGACACAATGACCAACAAACAATGAATCATGGAACACTGCATCAAAAACTAATGATGTAATATATGGTGATTAACATAACAATAAAAAATTTAAAAAAAAAAGAAAGACACAATGACCTTGGTATAATTCGACCGGATTTGCTACAAGTTTAAAGATGGAGCAGAGTTTTAAGTTTCCCATAATTAATATAAACCAACAGATGTCTGGTGCCTATTAGCCATACTTCTTTAAATAGCAGAAATAGAATTTGCAAGTATCAATTATTACTTATTTTAGAAAGGAGAACACATGTGATCCTTTGGTCATGGTCTACCAGGAGTCCCCCATCACAGATAACCCACTGCAAAGTGGTATTTGGACACATGGTTAGTGTGTAAAATATATAAGAAGACAATTTATCCAAAGTACTGAGCACTTTTCTCAGAGACAAGACAGACCAGAGAGAAAGCAGAAAGAAGCTTCAAGGGCCCCCTGTCCCAGCTATGAGTGCACTACTGATCTCCTCTGCAGACGTGAGAGGGAAGGAAGTGGTCTCAACTGACCGGAGACAAAAGGACCCTGGAATCCCGCCTGCTGTGGGGCCTGGAGGACGTCCTGGGCGGACACCGTCGAGACAATAGCCCTCTTGTCCGCTCTGTGAGGCTGCAGGGCAAGAGACAAGCCGGCCACCAGCTGCACGCCCAGGTCGGCGATGGTGACGCGGTCATCCAGCACGATCACTGTCTTCTCAGCCAGGATGGAGTCAGACAGAGGTGGGAGCACCTTCAAAGGAAGCGGGCAAGCTCCAGTCTCTGCTGTACACACCATTAATGAGGGAAAACCAAAAGAAAAAGGTAAAATGCCTACCAAAAAAGTGGGGCTTGGTAAGCAGGTGGATGTCTTCTTTTCGATCATTTGTTTGCCACCATCCTTTAAACCCCAAATTGTGCTCTCAGTGCTAAGTCTGAGAAAGTCTCCAGAAAGTAGGAACTAGCTCAGACCAAACAAAAAAAAAAAAAAAAAAAAAAAAAGCAGAAACCTGCCCTTCCCTTTATTCAGCTGCAGTGACCGATGCAGGAGAAGTCAGCTACCACATTAGCAGGAAACATTCCTCCTAGGCTGAAGTGTCAGAACGACCCTTTATTTGGGGCACTGCTACCATTTTTACCCCCCAAGAAACACTGTTCTCTAAAATCCAAGATGATCAGAAACCTTGCTCTTTGAAATCCCTGTTGTCAGGCAGAATGGACCATCCCTCTCTTGCCTTGAGGACCTAAGTCACTTTGACACAGAGATGCAAATCTGATTTCCAACTCCAGTGCAGGATTTCAGATGATGCAACACTCCCCATGCACGTGAGTTATGCATCTCACTAGCAAGCAGGACCCTGGGTCTACAGTAGGGTCCAGACTGATGCCAATAGCTGAGGGTGTCCTGAGCTACCTACCCACACTCTGCTTCATTGGAATTTTACCTGCCCTCAGCCCTTGCCGGCTTCCTATCAGACTCTATCTCTTTTGTCCAATACGATTTCCCACATTTCCTCTGTGTGGTGGTCTCCCTAAGAGCAATAGGTCAATAAACCTGACTTCGTCAGACAATAGATTTACACCCGATGATCTTAAGACAGATGGTCTGGGGCTAGGACAACTTGTTGAAATGCAAATGGTTTAGAAGAGCATTTTCTTAATGTTTAACCACATCTCTCCATTAAAAAACAAGGAATTATAAATAGATCAACCTAATATATTTTACTTCCTTTGATTTATACAATATTAGTCATTTGTTTTCTTCAAAGAGCCTGATTTCATTTAGTGATAATTCCCCCCAAATTAAAAGATATTATCTCCCTGCTGGTGTTGGCCCATTAGAGCACAGAAAATGTAACATTTTCCTCAAAACTACTAGTTATATTTTGACAATCTTTTTACTAAAAATATTTAGAGAAATGGTGTCTCGCCTTCTTCCCCTGCTTAATATTTGCTCTTTGAGTAGTTAGATGTTTATAACATAATAATTGTAGATCCTTATAGCATCATTGAGCTCGCTGGGAAAATTCAGTGCAGAAAGGAATCTTAATGGCCTTAAAAAGTCATTTCACCTCATAAAACATCAATTTGCAACCCGAGTGATTCAGACCTGGACTAATGTTGTATCAATAAACCAGCTTTTGCAAAATCACATTTGGGCGAACCTTAAATTGTGATGTGATAAGGAATATTTAAACACTTTGTAAAGATAATGATCTGCTCTATAATCTCTTCACAGCCATCCTATTAAAATTAACTATGAAATATTTTCAATAATCGTCTAAGAAAAGAGAAAGCATGACATTAGGGAACTATGCGTGTGCATGTAAATAAGTATGACAAACAAAATGTGTCCAGACATTGCCAAGTGCCCCAAGGTTGAGAGCTGCTAAGACCAGGGACATAAGGTTACTTTCATTGTGTGTCTTAACAAAGCATCCCCTGGTGAAAGGGTGAGAAATCTGATCTCAAGAGCATCTCTAATTTGCAGAAGCTTCTCTGTGGTTAATAAAACAAGAATTTCTGAATATGTGGTCTAAAGGCTGATAAATTCTGTGTATTGTGTTCGTTGCTCCCTCCCACGTACCAACACACACTTGCACAAAACTGCCTCACACAAATGTATCTGGACACAAGCAATGAATGGGTTGAGTATTTGGGGAAAGTGCCAAGCAGTGCATTAAAGCTGCCTTGGTTATCCCCGGCTCCCGGCCCACCAGGGTCCTGCCGCCCTGGAGCTGCGCGATCCTCGGCTCCTCCACCTTCGTGAACTCGGCCACGAGGTCAGTGATGTCGAACTGCCAGTCGGGGCCCAGCATGTAGCTCGGCTGACCCGAGTCGGGCGCCTCGGCCGCGAACTGGGTGAGGACGCGCACGGCGGCGTGCTGGTACTGCAGGGAGCACCCCCGGCCCTTCTTCTTCTTGTCCTCTATCTCTTGGGTGGGCCTGGGGCACAAACCAGGATGAGCCTGCTCCTCATCAGGGGTGTTTTAAATGTCCTCAGTTTTCCAGCAACCGTAGGGCTGTGGTCATGAAAACACAGGACCTGGCTCCTCTCCTGGCCAAACGTGTATGTCCAATAGATTCATTTATAACCTCTTTAGCCATCAGGCCTGTGTTTTCCCGGTGCCAGAACTGTGGCTTCCCACCCAGAATTCAAGAAACAAAGATACTGTCTCTTGCCTTCAGCTTGTTTTCACTCAAGCGCAAGATCCAACCAGCCGGAGAGGCAACAGGAGGTTGAAGTGGAGGGTCCGCGGTTCCGGAGCCCTGCTGCGCTGTGGAATCGCCCGAGGGTGACCCCGCTGCCTCTTTCGGCCCAGAGCAATGTAATCAGAATGTCTTGGGGTCGGAGCTGGGAATCCACCTATTCCAAAGAGTGCCGGCGATTCCAATGGGCAGTAGTTTGGGAACCAGCGGTTTGAGCTCCAGCATGTTAACATGACTAGCCCCACTGCCCTGCTCCGCCCTCCCGCAGAGAAGGGACGCGAGCAAATCTCCTCCCTTGGGAAATTGGGGGTGCCCACCTCTGCTGTGGTTGTAGCAGGAAGGGAACCGGCCCGGGCCCATTTGTTTGGCCTGAGGCCAGCACCTGACGCGCGCGTGAGCAAGAGAGTTTTGAGAGTGATTGTGTTATTGACATTGCGAAGACAGGTGCTGGGGGAGAGTCCGGTGCAGGTCTGCTCGGCTTCCAGGAGAGGCCCAGGATCGGACGGCTCCCGAACCCCTGTGGTTGAAAGGGGCTCGTTATAAATAACAAAGCACCCCTTCCACCTTTATGACTCTCCACTGAGGACAGAAGACCAGCTATTACAACAAGAGATGCTCGAAATCGCTCCTATCGCTTAGAAAACCCCAAGGGTTTGGGGAGCCGGGAGCCACAGACGGAGACCCAAATACGTATTTCTTATAATTCACGGTATCACGGGTGGTGTCCAGTGAGGCATCGGCTCTTGGATAACCTCAGCGGCCACCATAGTAGCTGTTACTTCGCACGTTTACCTGGTTTCCAGCCACGGGGCTACTTCCAGTTGCCCACTGTCCCCCAGAGGGGCATCGGCGGCCGCCCGGCACTAAGCAGGATCCCGTTCTCTTCTAGCATTGAAATCTGCCCAGCGGCGCAGGCAGAAGAGCCGAGGGGCCGATAGCAACTCACACTCTCTTGTCAAATAATAGCATCCACTTAAGTGGCTGTTAGACCTCATAGGACGTAAACGCTTTCCTCTCTAACCCACTTTCTGTTTACACACAGGATAGGCGCTTCATCCCGGCATTTCCGCTTTTCTTCTGCCTCAAAAAATCAGATCTTCAGCCCCAGGCAGTTATGGGCTCCCTCATTAGGCCCCCATGCTGGGGAATTCATTGCCTCAGAAACGCTTGATTCCTTGAGCTGATAGCTATTTCCAAAGTCAAGGCAAAAACCACCACAAAAATCACTTATTTATGATGAGATTTGGGAAAGTTTCCTTTTCTTCTTTCTCCCTCCAGGGTGTTTATACTGGGTTTCTCTTTCTAGACTCTGCTACACCTGTTACAGAGAGCTATTATAAAAGCAAATTTATGTTGGTGTTTTTTGCTTTGTGACAATGTTAGCAACCAACAAGCTGCAAGCACACAGCTCTAACGTGGGCCACAGCATTTCCTGATCAAATGTTTGGACAAAGGGAACACAGCACAACAGCTGGTAAGGGGAGCAGCAGGGATATGGAGCTTGGGACCTTGCTCACTCACTCCCAACCTCTATTCCCTGGTTCTTCAGCCCCAGGGAAGCCGAGGCTCCAGTTTCTCAGCAGAGGTCAGAAATCTGGCCTTTTTAAAAATAATAGTATGATTAACATAACAATAAAAAATTAAAAAAATAGTAATAATAACTTTTGCGGTAAGAACACTTAACATGAGATCTACCCTGCTAAATTTTTAAGTGTAATATACAATATATATGTTTTCCAGATCAGATGAAGCATATTTAAGGAAAAGATTCGGTCACAGGAGCAAGATGTTTGGGAATTTAGGCTTCAAGGTCACCCCCACCCCCCACCGGATGTTCTCGCAGACTACACAGGTGCCACCTGCTAAGATCAGTGCAGCCAACAGGAAGCGCTCACTGCTGGTCTCAAGCTCCTCCCTGGCCTTAGGGGGATGCAGGACAGGTAGGGAGAGAGGGTGACCCAGGTTCAGTCCAGGGTCTGAGAAGGGATTCCAAGTTGACTTCTAAGTATTCCATTAGTAACAGTCTAAAAGGCAAAAGCAAACCAAACAGAAGACAAAAGACATCTTCCTTACCCTGAAAAATCGTAAGTATTGGGTCATTATTTTTCTGAAGAAGTCCTGCCCCCCCCCCCCCCTGTTTCAGTAAGAGTGAGAGGTGTGTCTTCAGGAAGGTGGTATTTCAGAGGGTGCTCAGATTACAGGCCGTACCCTGTCCCCCTTACCTGCAGTTTCAGCAGATGATCTTTCTTCTGACTTGTCCTCATAAGGTCAATGGTAGCCTAACTGCTAGGGCTGTGCCATTCATCTCATCACATGGGTATTTATCACCCCACGTCGTCACATGAAGAGGGGTTGTACTGGTTATCCACTCTGTGTGTGCGGGTAGTATATATGTATAGGAAGTATATATATAAATATAAAATGTAATGTATAATTATATCTATTATATATAGTAACATACTCTAAATAGTATATATGTATAGTATTATATATAATTTGTATGTATGTTTTAATGAATTATTGTGCACTTCATATATATTTTATATTTATATAATGTATAAACATGTTAAATTTGTATGCATTATATATTCATTATATATATTTATATTATATAGTACAGGTATAATTCTATGTATGCTTTATGGGTTATTGTGTATTTCATGTATATTTTATATTTATAGAACATAAATGTTTTATTGTACATGCATTATACATATTTATGTTATAGAGATATAGATAGAGCCCTTGGATTATAGAACAAGAATATGAAGTGCTATTATCACTCTTAATTGCCTAAGAAGAAGCTCAGGACCGGGCAGTGCGAGTAAGGAGCCCAGGGCCAAGCGGCAGGACCAGGACTCACACCCACATGCCTGCTCTGGCATCTGCGCTTTCCACTATCACACAGTAATTTAGAAGAAAAGCAGGAGTTTAATCTGCGTGCCCACCCCCACCCCCACCCGCAGTTTGCCACTGTATCCATCACTCTGTTTCAATTGCAAGAACCTGGCCATGCATTATTACAACTCCTCCTCATCACCCTGGTTCAACCTGACAGATGCGAAGCTCCACATCAAGGAAGAAAAGCTACAGAATCAGATGGTATGTTTCTCATAAATACACGAAAAATGCACACACCTATATGAAGATAGGCAAACTGTATAAAAAATGTAGTTGTCCTTTTTCATCCAAACCTAAAGGATATTTAATATTCTTTACATAGCTTTGCAAAAATGATTGCTTAGTCTCTGCCACTTAAGGAGCACTTAGATCAATTTTTGGTTTTGCCTTGTATTCAAATAACCCCCGAAATCAGAGCAGGGCTGAGTCGCCGCTCTATGTGGAGCGCTTACCATGCACTGGGCACTGTTCTTAGAACTTAATGTGTACTGTGTCCATTTAACCCTTATGGTTACTTGTGTTAGGTAAAGAGTTCTTGTTCTTCTTCCATAACGCACCAAATGAAGTTCAGAGAGGCCAGTTCCTCAGGGGTACAGAGCTAGCAAGAGACAGAGTCAGGATTTGAGCTCATGCCACCTGGATGCAAAACCTGTGTTCTGAACGAGTTTGGGTGAATAGCTGAGCACAAATACACAGGACACAAGACAAGCCCCTCTGTCCTGCCCCCAGTGTGTGCGGCTGGGACTCAGAAGACTGAGCAGGCAGAGAGAGCTTCATGACCAATGCCCATGGTCTTCCAATTAAACTCCCAGGGCGAGGGGCCAGGATCACCAGCTCGGTGCAGTGACTTGAATCCAGGGAACCTGAGCCCACATGGCTCTCCCCTGCCTGCCTGTGTCCCCAGGTCAGACACGCACTCTCCTAAGCACTAAACATACAGAGTGTGCAATAATTAGTAAATGAATTGGGGTTCTGTATGGGCAAATAAAATCGCAAGATAAGAAAAACTGATTTATTTGGAGAACATGTATGAAATGGGTTAGATCTGCTTGTACTCTATAAAATGGTAGAATTTCTTTCTGTCTTTGAAATTTCTCAGCAAATTGCTGTGATGCACATCACATTCTGGTGTAATACTGATTCCACAATGCAATCGTTTTCTTTCTCGCCTGCTTTTTTTGGCGAGGTTTTCTGAGTTGGGGGAAGACACTGTTTTTAATTACACTTCCCTAAAGCTCCCATGGGGGGGCCTGGGAGATGAATATATTCACTGGTTGAATTCACCTCAGACCTGAAAGAAGGGTCCGCTGTTCACCTTCATTGGAGACACACACAACATCTCCACGAGAGACTCCTGAGACCTCTCTCAGTCCACCTCCATTAGATGGCACAGAATATTTCTGCGTTCTATTTGATGGCCCTCACTATGAGAAACCCAAGACATATTAGTCTTTTTCCTCCAGGGAAAAAGCTCTGCCCCCAGACACTTTCGATAACGCTTTGCTATTTCTAGATAAGTATCTTCCAAAACTTATTCCTTATCGAGACTTCAGAGCATCCCGGGGCCAAAGACTGAGCTCAGTACAAAGTTTTAGCATATGCTTATTTGTAGGATGTTTTCATGTTCTCATCTCATCTCTTGACTTGGGGGATTTTAAAAGCACCACCAATGCTTGTTAGCTTAGGAAAAGATCCAAACACTTTGTATTCATCAAACGGTGCCGCAGAAGGGATTAGGAGCTGTTTATCTGGTGAAAGCCCAGCATATGGCCCTGCCCAGCCTCCCGCGCCTGCTCCGAACGCACTCACTGAGCCTGCTGGAGAGAGGCGCTGGTAATTAGGTTCCACTGGCACAGATGTTGAAGCCAAAGCTTAGATGTTCGGGGTTTGCACATAAATTAGTCGCACATACACACACAAACACACATAAGGTATTTTGGCAGGATAAACAGGTTTTCAGGGGGGAAAATCAGAGAGAGAAAGTTCTGCAGAATTTTTGCAACTCCTATTAAAGCTACTTAGGAAATTTCTATTAGGATAAAAAAAAAAAAGCATTTGGGAAATCGGAGAGTCATGCATTGCTTATGTATGGTAGGGGGCATCAAGTAGCAGAGAGTTTACCTCTGTGATTCCCGAGACGGACCTAAGTCAAGGCAAACCGTGGCCTCTCAACCACCTACTCCACAAAGAGAGACTGGGAGAGGGACTTTGAAAGACCCAAGCGGACAGGACCCAGCAGACCCAAGACATGCTCCTCATTGCCAGGAGAAGGCTGGCCCTCCAAACTCACACTCTCACTGAGTCTTTCCTCAAGAGAACCAGGAATTCAGAATCTAGCCAAGGGGGAAATTCTTGGTGCATAAGATGTGCTCAGCATTATAAAACGCGGGGCCATTGCCGGAGCTTGGTGTTCTCTCCTCCATGAATAGAGGCTAATGACATGCTCGCCTACATGAGACTTTTTCTGAGCTGCCTGAGAAAATTCTGTCTAAAGCATTGAGTTCCTCCATTGCCGTAACCCTTGATTAGGTGGTGTGTCACACCCACTCTACCCAGAGTCCCGCCTCCTCCCCACACGGCCAGGGTGAAATTATAGCGGTCCCTTCCTTTATTGAACACCTAGATTGACACTAGCATTACAAAACGAACTCACCATCATATTATCCTGCACAACCATAGTATAATTCAATTTACAATAAGGTAATTTACCCATGAATTCTCATGAATAAAGGACTGTTCAGTCTAGGTAAGCAAGCACAACACAACACAACACAACACAGCCCTGCATGGACCAGAGCCACAGCACAGTGCCGGGTCTGCTGCGATGTATTTGGAGATATTGAAACGAGGGAAACTGGAATGAGCATATTTCATGCAAGGGAGGCAGCCAGCACACCTAGAATGAATTGTTCCCGTGGAGGAATGTTGGCTCTGCCTTTTTAGGGCAACAGATTTTTTTTTTTTTTCAAAAGAAGCAGGACATCCAGTCTGAGAGCGAAATCTATCAGATTTCAACACTGACCACTAATAGGAAAACAGTAAGACATGATACTGGCCAAACAAAGCAAGTCTCGGGTCTGTATTTACCTTAAGAATTGCTGTTTTACAGTCTTGAGCATAAACTTTGCTTGACAGTGTGACTGCAATGTCCAGTGAAGAAAACTGAGGTAGGTATGAAACCATCTAGTACCAATGTGCACCTCATTGATATGATGCTCCAATCCTTATCAGACAATTTTCCCGGCTCCCACAGGCTGTAACAGAAATAGGAAAGTTTTCATCACATTGGTGAATGTTGATGGGTCCTTATAGGCTCTGGGAGGGAGGAGAAGGGGACTTGTCCTGAGAAGCAATCTGGATTCCTGGGGAGAGGCGTACAAGGATCAGTTAGTGATGTCTTCCTCGGACGTGTGCTCGGGAGCTAATACATGCGTGTCTTACCTCTACCATTTTTGCCAGAAATTCAAGTCCAAATCTGTAGAAGTTTCTTCAGATCCCAATAACACAAAGTTTCCAAGATGCTTCTCGGCAGCAATGATTGGCATCTTCATCTCTTTTGCGTGAGAGCCAAAAATCACACAAGCAACATTTCAAACAAATAATTTAGTATCCATACTTCTCGCTAAAATCAACTCTCTTTCTCTTGCGGTAATAATCCTTAGTACTCGTGCCTCACATAGTTATCTGCACACACTGTCTCCCCTCGTGGACAGGAGGGGACCATGGCAGGAGATCCTCCGTAGTCCTCTTACAGAAATTACTTACATGCCCATGAGAAGTCAGCTGTGATTTTTTAAAAATTAGGATAAAATTCACATATCATAAAATTCCCCTCATAAAGTGTACAAGTTGGTGGGTTTTTAGTAGATCCACAGTTGTGCAATAATCCCTATCTAATTTTAGATCATTTTCACCACCCCCAGAAGAAACCGCACACTCATTAGACTGCATTCTTCCGTCCACACTCCCCTCCCCCACCAGCCCCTGGCGACCATTCATCGACTTTCTGCTTTGACAGATTTTTCTATACTGGACGTTTTTCATAAATAAAATTATACAGTATATGCCCTTTTGTGCCTGGCTTCTCTCACGTAGCATAATGTTTTCAAGGCTCTTTCATGTTATAACATAGATCAGGGCTTCATTCCTTTCTACAGCTGAGTAGTGTTTTATGTGGATAGACCAAATGTGCTTATCCAACCATCAGAAAATGGGCATTTGGGTTATTTCTACTTTTTTGATATTATAATGTTGCCATGAACATTTGTGCATGAGTTTCTGTGCAGACTTCTACTTTCATTTCTCTTGGATATATACCTAGAAGTGGGATTTCTGGGTCATATGAGAACTCTACCTTTAATATTTTGAGGATCTGTTAAACCGTTTTCCAAAGGAGTGGCACTGACTGACATCCCCACCAGCAATGTCTGGGTATCCCAATTCCTACACCTTCCACAGCCATGATTCTGAGAACAAACCCTCCACGCAAAGTATGAGCTGTTCCATTCCAGAATTCTCTACCCACCCATAAGAAAACATTTCAATATCTTCTTTCTTTGGGTTATCTGTCAAAAGGAAGAATTCTCCATTGGGGAAGATGACTACACATAAGCGACCTCTGCAGAAACTAAACTGTGACACAGAGGCACCAACTGACATATCTGTCAGGTTCTGTTTATCAATTTAGACATTATTTCTTTCAAATACCCACATATCAACTACGAATGCTCTTTTTAATGAACCAACTGTAGTAGGCAGCCATTAAATGGTGCACTGAACAGATGACTGGGTATATGCATGATTGAGTAATGATTGAATAAATGCATGATAGATGGATGAATGAACAGGCTCAGTGAATATTTACTGAACACCCTGTAGGAACCAGATGCCGTGCTAGACGTGGAGTCAGAGTGAACAAGAGACGCATGAGAGCTTTTGCAAAGACCACGTTCTGTTGTGGGAAATGGACAGAACCAAGCAAATAAACTAGTTGAAAGGGAATGTCAGCTGGTGGCAAATGCTATAAAGGAAGCCAAAGGAGGTAAAGGAGTATGCTGGCTGGGCAGAGAGGTCAGAGAAGCTGGCAGGATCCAGATCTCATGGCCCTTGCCATCAAGGTCATGGGATGGAGGAAAGAGAGCTTTTGAGGATATTATGGCTCCTTCTAGTCTGAGTCCTTAACTCTTCAACAACATTGTCACCAATGTTTCTCACTGGTCTCCTCTTAAGCATTCCAGTGGATTATTTTGATCCTTGCAAGAGAAATTCAGAAATCCTCTTTCCTCTCTCCTATATCCACATCCGACATTATTGCCTGAATTTCATTATTTCCAAAGCTCATTTTCAACAACTCTCACCCAATGACCAATGTCCAGTGACTCCTCTCTGGCCAGGGCGTAAACTCCAAATTCCTTTACTCAGCTTCACATTTGTCCTTCTACACTATGTTCTAGCACCTCTCCTGCTAACTGTGCTTCAAGAAAACTGGCATCTCCCAATTTTCCCAAACACATTGGGCATTAAAACAACAATAACTAGCTGATGCTTTTTCAATGCTGAGAATGCCTTATTTCTCATTGCCTTCCTGATCAAATTTCCTCTGTTCATTCCTAACTCCTATATCTACTTCCAGACTCTTTTCAGGCATTTCCCAAACCACTAAAAAGTGTACTGTCACCACCTGCCAAGATGACGTAGCTCTTTGTTCCAGTTTTAGCTGAACATCTAATAAAGCACACTGAAATCCCATCAGAGGTGGGACCCAAGTGAGCTGTTCATCTTCACATCCTCCACACACAGGACAAGGAATAGCACAAAGTATATGAGGGATGGATGGAGGAATAGATAGATGGATGGAATGATGGAATGATGGATGGATGGAATGATGGATGGATGGATGGATGGATGGATGGAATGATGGATGGATGGATGGATGGATGGATGGAACGATGGATGGATGGAACGATGGATGGGTGGATGGATGGAACGATGGATGGATGGATGGATGGAACGATGGATGGATGGATGGATGGACAGATGGATGGATGGATGGATGGATGGATGAGCAAAGCTTTCTCCTTTCTCCTTGGCAAGAAAGCCCTGCCCAACAAGAGAGCATGTGAGCCAACCGAGTCCCTCAGCTCCCTCCCAACACAGACAGCTCAGAAGTCACTTGCAGTAAGATGTATTACCCAAGCTGGACCAGAGCCCTTCACAGGAGCTTTGGGACTGACCTTGGTTGGAAAAGATTCTTTTCCGGGTGCCTGGGTGGCTCAGTTGGTTAAGCAACTGCCTTCAGCTCAGGTCATGATCTCAGGGTCCTGGGATCGAGCCCCGTATCGGGCTCCCCGCTCAGCGGGAAGCCTGCTTCTCCCTTTCCCACTCCCCCTGCTTGTGTTCCCTCTCTCACTGTCTCTCTGTCAAATAAATAAATAAAATCTTCTTTAAAAAAGGAAAAGAAAAGATTCTTTTCCTTCCTTATAATAGAGTTGCACTGTGAAGCTACTTGTGGCCATGGTCCTTATTTTATGGAGAAGCCTGTTGGAGGAGGTAAAACTGATGCATAGAAACAAGAGACACACAGAAAGTGTCTGGTCACAGTTTCATCTCTGGCCCTTATCATCCCTAACACCCCAACCTTCTAAATATGGGCTTATGAGGTCTGATCTATTCCTCTCCCTGCCACCTTAGAAGTAGAATTCAGTGGTTCTCACCCAGGGACAATTTTACATCTAGCGTAAACAGGGATGTTGGGCAAGGTCTGGAGACATTTTGGGTTGTCACAATTCAGGCAAGTAGTTGGCACTGTTATCAAGTGAGTGGACCCTAGGAATGCTGATCCACACCCTACAATGCACGGGACAGACCCTCACAACAAAGAGTTATCAGACCTCCCCTGTCAGGACTGAGAAACCTTGAATGATTTCAAACTCATCACTTGCAACAAGGATCCTGACAGTACTCGCAAAGGCCATGCTCTGAGGCTGACAGCCGTGCTCCACCCAGCAAGGCAGACCTACCCGCTTACCTCTGCAAGTCAGCCTGCAAAACAGTTGTCCTACAGAGCGAGAGTTTCCATGTTAAAATAGTCCATTTTCGTCCACACGTTGTCTTCCCTAGAACACGTATGAAGACCACTTTCCTTTCCTTCTTGATTTTGCTCCAGGTTACATGCCAATCTTGGAAGTTAAATCAAGTAACAGCAAAGCTTCTTAGCCCTGGCTTTTGCAAACAGCTCTATCAATATCCCATGGTTTATGCAGGCTGCAGATGTGGGTCTATTGATTGGGCTTGAAAGAACTCCTTCTTCCCAGAGAGTGGGTGTCTCCTTCTCCTCATTTTGCAGCCTCTGTGCTGACAGGCCTTGGTCCCCGAAGCTTCATCGATCAGTGCGGCCACTGATTTCTTAATGAACTTGTGCACAATGCAGAATATGATAGCTTCGTGTTGACTCAGTCTCAAGGGACGGCGCCTTTACAGAGAAAGGCCCTCTCTAAATGTTTCCCATTTGATTTTGGTTTGGTTTGGTTTCATCTTTGTCTCATTTTGCGGTACCCCTTATCTTCAGCACACACTGACACGAGATGCTGCCCCATGTGAATACCACCAGTCTGGATGCATGCATCAGTGCTGGCTTTCCAAACGCTTCCCCGGAGGGTCAAAGACTCTGATTGGTCTTAACACATTCGCTGTGGTCCTTTGGCATCTCCTATGACACTGGGGTGCCGTCCGGATTCATGGGGCCCTCCACAAATACACCCCCCAATGAAACAATCCTTAAGGTTCACCAAGTGTTTCTTGATTTGTATCATCCTGGGTGGTAGCTCACAGCCGACCAAACACAGACTCTGCAGTGGGGTGAATCGGGATGTAAACCTCATCTTACGTGTTTGGTACCTGGATGATGTGGGCATGTCTACCCTCAGAGCCTTAGTTACTGTGAAACGGGGATACTATCCCTTGTACCTTAAAGGGCCGTTGCAGCCCTCCCTTTAAGTAACCGATAAAAAGGACTCGGGGAGAGAACCAGGCACCTGAGAATCATTCCTCAATGATTCCTCAGGATGTGGGGCTGGTGAACCGAGATCCTGATGTGTGGATCGTTGAGTGATGCGAACCAGCACCTCAACACTCCCCTGCATCCCGCTCAGGTTGAATTTCTGTCCCGCGAGACTGAAGGCATCCGAGTTAATGGGGTAACTTCTGCAGGAACCAGGAGGAAGGGATGGTGAGCTGATTGACTGCACGTGGCAGGTGGTTAAACCCAGAGGAAAGCACCAAACAGAAATGAAGGTCTTCTTTGCTCTCATGGAGCATGAAGTGAATGCATCTGTAAACGGAACAAGGCAGTAAGCGCCGGGGGTAAGCAGCAGCTGAGAGCATGGCTGTCCTGAGGAGGCAGTTGCAGGCGCTGCAGGTGGCCCAAGGAGCCCCAACTCTGGCCGCAGGGAGACGGAGAAGCCCTGGGCCCGGACAGAAGCTGGGGAGCTTGCAGCTTCCTGCTGCCACATTAAAGGATTTCAATTAGGAATGTCAGTTCTTAACAGAGGTCACCAAACAGTAGTGAAAGAAAAAAAAAAACCCCACAAATCTGTCTAATAGTGAAATCATAATCTACGCAGCAGGAGCAGAAGGCTAAGAACGAAGCCTTCTCTCCAGTCCAGACAACAGGAAATAGATGCTGTGTCTCCTACTAGAAGGGAGTGACAAATGGTCAATTACAGATGTAAAAGGAAAACAAACCTGGGCAGTACGAACTGCCTGACATTTTATATTTAGATGCTCGGCTCCTGGTGATGGACGATGGGAAGGAAAAGCACGCCCAGTCATTCGCAGGAAGTATGGCCAAAGAGGGGCAAAATCCTCTGAGTCATGTACTAAGAGCCATAGCCAAGGTTAAAACCCGCGCTGACGTCCCGGGCTTGCTAATACGAAAGGGACTTCTAGGCACGTGTGCACTCTGCGTGCATGGGTGAGCTCGCTAGTGTGCATACCGAAATGCTTACTGTATAGTGTTAGCACGACCTCGTGAGAGCTCCTAGTTGTAATAATAACAGTATTGTTCATAGTGGTAGTAACACAGAGCCCGAAGATGTAGAGGTAAATAAACCACGGCCCCTGCCTTCAGGAGGGTGGAATCTCAGGGAAGGGCCAACCTCTCCCAAGCTTATCCTCATAAAACAGGCTCGGGAGGGCAGAGAGGGGTCTGCACAGGCTGATCCCAGCCCAGAGCAGGACTGCCGTGGAGTAGGAGAGGTCAGGAGGAAAAGCCCCCTGGCAGAGCAGGGGTCCTGAGCCGGCTTGGGACCAAAGCATGGTCCCCTGTTTCCACGGACAGAGGACCTGTCTCAGGAATGAAAAATTCTAGACAAAGTCTGGTTAAACCAGAGAGACCCTTGACCCAACTTTGCATGAAGGAATCATGATGTTTTCAGTTCCCTAAGCCAGGACACTTTCTTTATGAAGAGAGTACGCTTGAGCCGGCTGGATTGCGTTTCTACCGTAGCCAACCCAAATACCGTAATTAATCTAGGAACTTAGGGTCGACTTGCCAGTGCCCACTGCCTCCAACCTGGGTGCAGGCACCTGTAGGCAGAGTCTTCCGTAAGGTTCTCACCTCAGTTCTAAGGCTCCAGCATGCCCCTCAATAGGTCTACATTCAAGAAGCACGTCACTGACCAAGTCGTCCGTCCTATAAATGCCCCCATTTCAGGAACTCTCGGTAGGAGAGCTCATCTGGATTTGGATTTAGTTCACATTAACCCAGGAAATGCAGCTGCTGTAACAGGTCTGCTGATGTTCTCCAGAGGTGATACCAGATTCTACTCCAATTTCCTGTACATTTCCGAGCACACAGCAGCTACCTGCAGATTTCCTCTGATAGCACATCCATCAGGAGACACTAGCCTTACCTTACTCAGCAGTAAACGAAGTTTGAACACAGATGCTTCCCTGTGGCAGAAAAGGCTTTAAAATGTTGATGCAACTTTTTGGGAGGCTTTTAGCACCTCATTAGTGTTCAGTCCAGCGGATATTGGGAACCTGGACACTTTATTATTGCGGAGTAAGTCGGCAGGCACTGCCTTCCAGAGCAGCAAAGGTGTTTTAGCTCTTTCTCTCCAAGAATGAGAAAACAATCCACCACCCAGCTGATGATGGGTGACTGGCTTCTGGTGTTCTGGAAGCGAAGGATCGTCGGCAAACAGTACAGTTACCAGTAACAGAAAAACAGGAGCCCAGCCTCCAGTCCAAAAGAGAGATTCTCAAAGGTTACAATATAACCACACCCTGGAAATCACATTTTTCTTCCTTCCTGGAAAGACCTTCAAAGAAACCAATGAAAAAGAAAAACAAAGTATGAAACAAGGCTTAGAGGGGGTGCAGTTAAACACAGACATGGTTTGAAAACTCACAAAAGCTCGCTCCAGCTAACAGATCCTTTTGATGGAGAAGCAACAGTAAGGGTACTTTGCTACTAGTTTCTGAGACTGGCCTCTGCCTACACACCCACACTGAAAATTTGGGAACTTGCAGTGTGTGAGGGGCAGCTCCAGCGTCAGCATGCTCCTGTGGGCACCTGTCAGCCGGGCGACCTGGGGTGAGCAACTTAATGTCTCTGGACCTCCAACTCCATACCTATAACACCACATGATGAGTAGTATTACCTACCTCCAAACCACGTCTGGGTTCAATGAGTCAGTACATCCGACATGCTTACACATAGT
This sequence comes from Callorhinus ursinus, assembly GCF_003265705.2. NCBI lineage: Eukaryota > Metazoa > Chordata > Mammalia > Carnivora > Otariidae > Callorhinus > Callorhinus ursinus. The sequence goes on along the minus strand of NW_027397103.1, from coordinate 14,772,083 downwards.
GAGAACTCCAAAAACTGTCAACTGCTCTCTCCATCAGGCTGGCTATAAGCCTCCATGGGCAGGAGACATACATTTCCCATCTGGTAGCTCACAAACTCCTCTGCACACCACTGTGCTTGGAGCAGATCACTCCACGAAGCAAAAGCACACGGGGTCATAGCCCCTCCAGTCTCAAGCCCGAGTCAGATCACTCCAACAGAGATGTTCCAAATACCAGTTCCTCTCCTCCTTTAAGTTTTCCAGTAGCAGGCCCATCCCTGGGGATGTTCTAAGGAAGACTATGTGACCGTGGGTAGAGGAGCTCACTGCAAATTTGGATGGAGCTATAGACTGAGTTGTGTCTCCCCACATTCATATATGGAGGCCCTACGCCCACTGTGACCATGTTTGGGGAAGGGGGCCTTTAGGGAGGTGATGAAGATCCAATGAATTTAGAAGGGTAGGACCCCAACCCAAGAGAACAGGATCCTTCTGAGAAGAGGAATGGACACGGGGGGCGTCTCCCGCGTGCGTGTGCGGAGAGAAGAATCCATGCGAGGACACAGGAGGACACACCATCCGCAGGCCAACGAGAGAGGCCTCACCAGACACCCACCCTGACGGCCCCCTGCTTCCCGACCTTTGTGACGAAATGAATTTCCATTGTGTACGCCGCCCAGCCTGTGGTGGTTGGTTTTGGCAGCTCTAACAGACTCACACGCAGGTGCCTAATGTCCATCCGTCCCACCTAAGTACTGAGTGCTTCTGTGTGATAAACACAGATGCAGAAGACAGAGTTCTTAGCCTATGGGGCTCCTAATCACGCGGAGGTTAAAACTCATACCGATACCCCTACACGCAAGCTTCATGCTCCTAAAGGGGCCTGCGGACTTACTCCCAGATTGGCAGAAGCCAATGTGGAATCTAAGTCAATGGGTCTTAGAGTATATGTTTTGGACAGAGAGAATGCTGACTTTGCCAGTGGATTATTTAGGTGCATTCTTTATTTCCATAAAAGACACCGTTCTTTCTTGAAATGCTGGTCCTGCTCACACCATCTTTTTCACGCCCACTCCTGACAGACCCCGGGGTACAGGGTGTAGGAAGAACATGGGTGAAGGGATGTGGCACACGCAGTTATGGTGCCAACTCGACCTTCTCAACAACCTATGTGGTAAGCCCTATTTCCTTCTCTTCCATATACAGATGATTTGTCTTTCATTGACATTAAAATTGGAACTAAGAGCTACTGGGCAACAAAACAGAACGTTTGGAGTGAAACTTTGAAAACTGAGCTAAGGAGGGTGAAGCATCTTTGTATGTTACACACGTGTGGATTTTTTTTTCCCTCTAGAGAGAATTGTATTCATTCATTCATCCAATCATCCATACATCCATTTCTGCATCAAGTGATACCTGAACATATATTTCTGTGCTATTTCTGTTCTGTGTAGTCAGATGATAAGTAAACAATCAGATGGTGCAGACTCCCCGCTTAGAAGAATCCATCCTCACCAGGAAGATTAAACAAACACAAATAAATATTTTAAAGTGCCCGTTAGGGGGCGCCCGGGTGGCTCAGTCGGTGAAGCGTCTGCCTTCGGCTCAGGTCATGGTCCCAGGGTCCTGGGATCGAGCCCCACGTCGGGCTCCCTGCTCCGCGGGAAGCCTGCTTCTCCCTCTCCCCCTCCCCCTGCTTATGTTCCCTCTCTCGCTGTGTCTCTCTCTGTCAAATAAATAAAATCTTAAAAAAAAAACCCAAAAACTTGATATTTCCCTATAAAAAAAAAAGTGCCCATTAGGAAAACTCTGAAGAACTGAGGATAAAAAGACGTCATTCCCATTTGGGCAAAAGTACAGATGTGGAGAGACATTCTCAGAAGCAGAGCTGAAGTTTTCCTGGCGAAAGCAGCATCCCACCTGTATCTGCAACCTCAGCTGCCGTCCGAGGTCCCAGCTGCACGTCCTGACACCTGCCCTGGGCATTCCCCACGTGCCCGCCAGCGCCCACCGCGGTGCGGGCCGATTCTGTGTTAGTGCTTCTCCGAGCAGGTGTCTGGGCCCCGGCTCGGGCCCTCACCACCCCACAGCTAGTCGGGCGGACACAGCGCTCAGCCGAGATGGAAACAGAGACTCTTGGAGGCCAACGCCCACGGACACAGCCGCCATGGTGTGTCTTCCGCTAACCACCTCCTCCGATAAATGCAGTTACAATGTCACCTTATCTAACTAAAAAGGGACCTTTGAGTGTAAATACTAAATTCCTAAAACCTTGCACAAAACAAAGGAGCAAAAATGCCCCATGAAAGCTGATTAGATGTGTTTTGCACTTTGTGAAGTTCTGTCAGCAGAGAAATATCCAAGGAGCCCCAAACCTCGTGCATACTGACCACGAGTCCTGTGGCTTATTATACCCTCAATCCACCCCTGTCCAGAAAGCCTCAGGAGTTACAGCCAACTCCGAGACCCAGCACCAGCCTCCGAAGCCGACTCTCACGGCCGCTTCATTCCATTTTTCCCCCTTTTGGCCTTCAGATGCCTTGAGTTATAACTTATAAAGCTCCAGGGCAGCTGTAAACTTCAGGCGGAGAAAAGCTAGGGGTTTTTGCAACAACTTAAATCATGATTTTCAATTCCCGACCCGGGCATCAGATAAGTCAGAAGTCTGCCTTGGCTCACCATGTAAACTCTATTTTTGTGGCCTATGATAACACGCTATCCTGGCGGTATGCACTTTGAAAATCCATCTACCTGTTGGTCTCCGAGGAAAATGAGGAGAGACATCTCAAATAGGATAATACTTAGAGAAAAATTCAATAAAAATTCAGCGCGGCTCGAAGCACACCTGTGGTGTCAAGGGGGTAATAGCTAATATGGGGAGATGGGAAAAGTGGAGGAAACTCCCACTATCACCGTCCCTGTGGATGGAGACCGCCCATCAGTCGCCAAGACTGACTCGATAATACCGTCCACCCACCTGCCCCGCCGCAGGGTCACAGCGAGGAGGCCAGCCGGCCGGCCAGTGGGCTTTTCGCATCACTCACCAAGTTCTCTTGCCGGAGTGCATCCGTACACCTGGCACAACAGAATATGAAACAGGTGAATAACCTAAAGCTGGGGAGGCAACAATAAAGATAAATGTCCTTCTGTAGAGAGCGGGGACATCAAAGCCAGGGGAAATCGAAGCGACTGGAAAGCCAACGAGGGTGAAGACCACTTCTCATGCCTGGCACCTGATGAGTGAGGGCTCACCCCATGTTTGTTAAATACATATGAAGCAGTGCTGTTCGAAACACTCATGAGGAATTTCTCTCTTCCTCATATCCATGCTGCTGGGAAGCCGTTCTGGGGAGCATGACCCACCCACCCTAGCCACCACCGGTGGGTCCGTCGGTGAACCTGACCCGAACCGGGCCTTGAGGCAGCAGACATGGGACTGCGGGGTGACGTCTCTGTTGTGGCTCTTTTCTCAAGAGGTAGGGACATAAACTCAGGAAGAGTTGGTGGCCATTTCATGCCACATAGACTGAAAAGCAGAGAGAGAGGTGTTCTGTAGGAAGAGCAATAAGGAGGCATCTTTGCGGAGAGAAGCAGAAACCGGGGCTGGTTCCAGGCCATCCTTACACAAGGGGTGGTGAGTGTCCTGCCCTTGACGCGCTTGGTGTTGATGAGGCGCTTGGCCCTCATAATAAACACTGCATCGCCTTGAGCCCACTGGGAGGGTGGGTCGCTGGCCTAAAGTCTCTCCCTTTTCCACTTAATCCTAAAGCGTGTCAGGCCTTCCCACTTGTACACATTTTTCAGAGATAAACACCAGCTCCTAAACATTGCCAAACACCCCTGGCCTTGCTCCAAGGGAGGTAAGATGAGTCAGTACGAGCGGCTCTAGAGTCAGGGTCACAGGTGTGGGTTCGGCTCTGCTGCGTGGCAGGCTTCCTGGATGATCCAAGTCGGCAAGAGCCTCTGTCCACTTCCTCGTCTCTATAACTGGGAGTCACAGTCCATGTGATCAGAGTTCCCCGGGCTGGACAGCAATCGGACAATGACAAGAAAAGGAGGGCGGGGAGGAGGGGAGGAGAGTTATTAAGTTGACAAGCAGAGGAAAAGCCAGCTGGAACCCTGAAAAGAAGAGGTGTCTCCCAGACAAAGGCTTCCAAAGGGCAGCATGGTGATGGAGAGTTACAGAACCGCCCAGGCGGACACTGAGTAACCCCGCCCACCCCACCGGGGAGATATTAGGACACGCATCTTACGAAAGAGGAGGCTCAGAGACCAGTCCCTTACTCACCTGAGGTCATGAGGCTGGCCGGGTGCGGGGCCGGGGGGGGGGCCAGACCCGCAGGCTGTGTGCTGCATCCTTGCCCCAGAGCCTCCGTGGGCATCTCATGGCGAAAGGCTGTCCTTGTCACTGGGACTGAGGTGGGAGGTGAAGCGTGTTGTTTGCACTGTGTTGGTCGTTGAGTAGAATCATTATCACGTCACGGTGAATAGCGCATTCGAGAAACTGCGTGGATTCAGTCCATGGCTGAGTCAGTATCTGCATTTGGCAGATAATGAACGGGCGACGTGAGGTCTTGATGTGCTGACTCGGGGTCCGTCTCCACCTGCAGCGTCTCAGGTGGGAGACAGGGGTCCGTCAGGCGTCCGTGGGTGGGGAGGGCGACGCGCCATCTCCCGCCGTGCCGAGGAGAAAGAGCTGAGGTTCCTGGGAACAGAACCCTCATCCGAATGATTGGGAGGGACAGGCCTGGGGGACAGGCAGACGGTCAGATGCGGGAACGATCCTGACGCAGGGAGAGAGCATGTCAGAGAATTCCCGCGCTCGGAGAACACGGAGAGAGGCAGAAGAGCACACACAGGTGCCAACAGAGCCACAAAGACGGCGGGAGTCAGAGACGCGGACTGAGAAGTACGGAGATCACAGGGGCTTTAGACAGACCGAGTCACAGAAACGAGTCCAAAAAGACGGAACGGACGCAGGTTCAAGGCTTGGTGCGCACTCTCTGCCTTCCCGTGCACGGAGCTTCTGCCCTCGCACCTGCCTATCCGCACCCCCACACACTGATGCTGAAGGATGACCCCCCACGCCGGGGCAGGTGCACGCAGGTGGAGCATCTACCATCAGCAGGACCGGGAGCTTCAAGGCCAAGGTCTGGACTGATGCCCGGAGCTGCTCTTTGTGGAGAGAAGTGCTTGCTATGGTCCCCGAGCTCGCAGGTCAGGCTCCATCATTTTGCTGGTACTGGGAAGAGGTGAGGGTCACACCCTCCTGGCTCCCTCGGGGCAGCTGGAGGAGGAGGAGGGCGGGGCAGGCAGAAGCTCCAGCCTCTGTCTTCAGGGCTGCCAGGAGGAGTCGCCGCTCAGGGTGCAGTCTCCTGTCTGTCCCGTCATTAGAAAAATAAGTTCACTTCTGCTCTGGGACCGGCGTCACACCTTAGTCCCAAAAATGTGCCAGCATCCGCCTAATGGCAGAAAAGGGACTTACAGAGGAGATGAAGGTCAGGGTCTCGAGAGGAGGCGATTGTCCTTGAGTATCCAGGTGACTCCCGATTGCACTTCCCTGTGTCCCCAAAGTCGGGGGAGAGGAAAGGCCGGGTGCAGGTAGAAGAGGAAAAGGCAGGTGCGCCCATGGAGGCGGGGACCACAGTGAGGCGGCGGCCACAAGCCACGGGACACCTGGGGCCACCAGACCGGGCGGGAAGGGCCGGCCCCAGGGCCTTTGGAGGGGCCGCCGCCTGCAGACACCTCGGTTTTGGTGCACTCAGACTGATCTGTGACTTTGGACCTCCAGCATTGTGAGAGGACACATTTCTGCTATGATAAGTCATCCCTTCTGTGGACTTGTTAACAGCGGCCACAGGAAATCCCATGGGGCAGAGAGACAGCGCGGGAGAGGGAAGGAGAGGCAGGTGGGGGACACGGCAGAGCCCGGGGGACAAGGTCGAGAACGCTTCCGCGCCCCGGGCTCCGTCGGGCAGGCGGGTCCTGCTCGTTCACACACCCCAGCCCAGCACGAAATAATCCTTCCTGGTGCCTGAACCTATTGGCAGTTCAGTCAAGCTCTGCCTAATTACGTCTGCAACCTGCTGATACAACCATCTCTGTTGACTGAAGGAATGTTCTTATCCACCCTATAGGCCGAATTAAAATTTAATAGGACACCACGTTGCCTCAGAACTAGCATGTGAATATCGGGCATTGAATTAACAGCGAAGCCTGACGAGACAGCAGCGTACAGAGGAATGCTCCAGAAGAGAGGCCTAGAACCCCAGCCCACAGCGGGTCTTCCCTGAGGGAAGAGGGACCCAGCTGCATGGCTCCTGCCAACTAGACACCGGTGGGTCCAG
>NW_027397103.1:14764941-14765747 GCF_003265705.2 Callorhinus ursinus | reverse complement strand
GCAGGGCCGAGGGGAGACGTGGCTGGAGTCTGGCTGACTCTCAGACTCTCAGTCCCTCGGACAGGAGCTGGGCAGGGAGAGGGAGGCAGACAGATGTAGAGAGGAAGGTAGAGAAAGACCAGACCCCACATGTCTCATAGGGTCAAAGGCAGAGGAAGCAGAAGGAGAGGCAGGATGATATGGGGGAGAACGGCAGAATAGAGAAGCATGCATGCAGACGGAGAAGGAGAGAGAGAAGGGATGACAAGGCCAGGCTGTCAAGTCCAAGGGATGCAGAGAGCCAAGAAGCCAGGGAGAAGAGCCCGCAGCGCAGGTAGACAGGAAAACAGAGAGATACAGAGAAAACCGCCGGGAGAGGTACGGAAGGAGAGGCCGCTCACCTGGCTCAGCGATGCGTGCTGCCAACATCGCGTGTCCGCCCACACCTGGACCTAAGGCGTCCCGCGTGTCCGTCCCACACCTGGAACTAAGGCGTCCCGCGTGTCCGTCCCACACCTGGAACTAAGGCGTCCCGCGTGTCCGTCCACACCTGGACCTAAGGCGTCCGGCGTGTCCGTCCACACCTGGAACTAAGGCGTCCGGCGTGTCCGTCCACACCTGGAACTAAGGCGTCCCGCGTGTCCGTCCACACCTGGAACTAAGGCGTCCCGCGTGTCCGTCCACACCTGGACCTAAGGCGTCCGGCGTGTCCGCCCACACCTGGACCTAAGGCGTCCGGCGTGTCCGCCCACACCTGGACCTAAGGCGTCCCGCGTGTCCACCCACACCTGGACCTAAGGCGTCCCGCGTGTCCGCCCACACCTGGA